>NW_010106816.1:0-21845 GCF_000699245.1 Pterocles gutturalis | reverse complement strand
ACTGCTTCCTCCTGAATTGTGGGAAGGTTTTCTTATTACTGCCAAAGTAATGACAACACCTTTTGTATTGTTAGCGTTCTTGCTGTCCTGTCATGTAGAGTCTTCATTCTTCATTAGAATTTACAACTCCTGCAGAGGGTACAAGTTATAATCAATTACCCTGCTGTTACTATGACTTTTGGTTTAAAATTCCGTATTGTATTTCACAATCTTTTAGTTAGACCCCCGTTAAAACTAGTTCAGCAAGTGATAGCAGATTAATGATGCATCATGATCATATAATGATCACATCATGATCATATATAATGATTATTATTTTATTATTTATTATTTCAACCATAGTTGAAAATGAGGAATTATTTGATTCAAAGCTTTGAAGTAAAGGAAAATTATGAACCTTCAGCTTCAAGCTGAAATGCAATCTCCAAGCTTGAATTGACTACAATTGAGTACAATTCTGTACTTCTTCCAAAATTGTCTCTTGGCACTTTTTTAACATTTAAACACATAGAAATAATGCATTCTTATTTTTAGACTGTGGCATGATAATTCAAGATGCATACTTAAGAAGCATTGCTTGGAAACAAATAGGATACACCTGTGCTATTAAAATAATTATCGTTTAAAAAGTCAGTTAACTATACTGAGAAGGTTATATTCTAAAGAATAACGTAAAACAAAGTCAAAATAGCAAATTCTTTGACAGAGGTATTACATATTAAGACCTAAAGTAAGAAAAACATTCTGCAAGTATTTCAGCAATTTAAGTAACAGGAAATACTTAATCATCCTCAAAAATTGATCATGTAGAAGTCATAAAACTGAAAAAAATAAGTTTTCAGTGCTCGTTTAAATGAAAATCAGGAAAGAGCTTAATTTTTTTTGTCATTACTGCTGTCTCCATGAGGCAGTTCTTAAATAATACCATTTTTTAATGCTGCAATTTTTTTCACTCTCACAGAATAAGAAATAACACTTTTTTATTAACATTCTGCAATGCACTTCTTGTCATAAGAAATATGTAAGTGATAAATGTGCAGCCAGTGTAGGAAGCATTACAAGGGACAGTACAACAAAACACAAAATGACAAATAAAATGTTACTGTGTATGGTGTTTCAAAGGGTAAAGATCTTCATTCATTCCTCAAACAGCATTCTTGTTGGTTTACTTTCAGAGTGAGATTTTCATAGACTTTAATATTAAAGATTAAACCACTTTAAGCATGACAAAAATATGTACAATTTAATGCTGCTAAGCCTGCAATTCAGTTGGAGAAATGCTGGGAAAATTACCTTTCATCACCTGCTACCATGAGAAAATGCCTGGAAGAAGAAAGCAGGATTCTTCAGGCTCTGAAGCAAACTTGAAATGACTTTGGAATTTGCACTCTTTGCTAGTGTTTTTCGGAAGCCTCATCAAGACATTTTGAGTTTTTATTTCATTCTCTTGGCATGTCAATAATGTAGCAACATATATGAAAAACATTTTTTAAAGTTTCATCAGACATTAAGTCTTTTAAGTTTTGTTGAAGTGAATTCAGGAACTTGAAAGCAATGTGGTTTTCTCATTTCTCTAGTATGTGGGCAGTATTTGGGTATTAGTAGAGGTAAATGCACTCATATTCCATTAGTGGTCAAACTCATTGCAAGCTCTGTCCTTTGCGCAACCTAGTGAAGGCAGCTTGGCTTCTCCAGAACAGGGTCTTGAAAAATGGGTATAATAACAGTAAGTATTTATGTTTACTTCCCTTCTTTGGAGAAACTGAGTGGTTGCCAGTAATGAAAGGCAGCTCCTGAGCTAACAAATGCTTGCTGTCAGTCACTACAGTCTTTTCTCACTTTCCCACCTCAGGAGAAATGAGCTTCTGGACAGCTCACAGGAAATTACAGTGCTGTTGCTGTCGCTTTCTGTCTCCTAACACCTAACACCTCGTGACTTGCTAGAAGGTCTTCACCTGACATTTGAGGATTGTAGCTCTACAGAAACATGTTAAGCATTGTTGTGATGACTAAAATCACGGTCTCATAAACATCAGAAATACTTGTTTCTTTCAGTGAACAATACAAATTTTAAAACATTCCCCCCCCAAACACGCACACACGCACGCGCACACACACACACACATATTTCGGGCAGATGCAGTAATTTTAGGTCAATTATCACTTTTCATTATAACATGCCTTATAACTCTGCCAAGTTAAATTATTATAGCTTCAGTTTTACAAGCCATATGTCTCTCCCCTGATGCTGGCTATTTTGTTTTGTCCGAGATTCAAAATTCTGGCAAAATTCTGGCAAGCATTCTTTTCAGAAAGCTTAAGTTTGCAATATAACAGGAAATTTTATGGAGAGTCTTTCATGGGTCACAACAACTTCATACAATGCTAGAGGCTTGGGGACGAGTGACTGGAAATCTACCCAGCTGAAAAGTACCTGGAGGTATTGGCTGACAGCCAGCTGCACATGAGCCAGCAGTGTGCCCAGGTGGCCAAGAAGGCCAATGGCATCCTGGTTTATACCAGAAATACTGTAGCCAGCAGGACTAGGGAAGTGATTGTCCCCCTGTACTCGGCACTGGTGAAGCTGCACCTCAAATCCTGTGTTCAGTTTTGGGCCCCTCACCACAAGAAGGACATTGAGGTGCTGGAGCAGGTCCAGGGAAGAGCAACGAAGTTTGTGGAGGCTCTGGAGCACAGGTCTTATGAGGAGCATCTGAGGGAACTGGGGTTGTTCAGCCTAGAGAACAGGAGGCTGAAAGGAGACCTTATCACTCTCTACAACTACCTGAAATGACGTTGCAGTGAGGTGGGTGTCAGTCTCTCTCATGCAATGGTATTTCTCTTTTTATATTTTTTTTTCTTTACCATGAGATGTGTAATGTTTATACCATGCACTGAAAGAGGCAGAGATATCAAGGAGTACAAAATAGGCAACCATGAAGTTACAGACTACATCAAAGTATTTACTCAAGAGAGCTGAATTAATCCCATTTATTTTTCGATTTTGCAACTTGTGCAGGGCGGGGGGAGAAAGATGTTTCATTTACCTGTACCTCAGTTTCCAAAGGCAATAATAAGTAAATTTAAGATAGTTTGAGGGCCCTGGGGGTAGGGGTGTTAACAATTTTGCTGGGATCTCCTCCCTTTATGCAGTTTCTCCAAATATTCAAAAACCAAGATGGAACATATGAACAATCTATGGTTTACTCACATCTCAAATAAATGTTAATTTTGTTTTTCCTTTTTTTAAAATATGTTAACTTACAGGAAACTAGCAGGATGACAGGGGTTGAGATGGAACAGACTTCCACTTCTGTTTTCCTGTTGGCAATGACCACAATGTTTTATAATGCGATTACGTAGAACATAATTGGTGTTTTTCCATCTTTTCACAGTAGACAAAAACCACCTCCCTTAACAGTCTTGTTACAGAAGCCAAGAACTGTGGAGACCGACAGATCAGAAATGGAGACTGATAGATTTCTTCATCCTATAAATACATGTCCAAGATTCTGCTAAGGCCTTTTCGTGAAATAATGTAGGATATAGCCATCTACATGCATAAAAAAAGCTGGCAGGGATGGTGGTTGATTGAGGTTATAAGACTCCAGTTTGGAAATCTAACAATTCAGCGCTTGTCATCATTGCCAACGTCATGCTTAAGAAAAGAAGGAAAACATTTAGGTTTAACAAGCTTACAGCCAAGCCGCTGCTGCCCCCAGGTGTCCATCAGGCACTGACACATGAGCCGGGCTGCAACTATAGGATCTTTAACGGGCAGAGGTGGAACCTGTAATCTGGTAGTGAGATAACATGAGTATTTGGCTTCATTCTTATCTCTGAGTCACAAAAAAGCAGAACATTTTCACTGAGTTAGCCCTAGACGAAGAATTGTCATTATTTAACTGACTCACACTATTCCATATAAAAGTCATCTGAGTTGATGACGTCTTCCAGTATTTCCAATTAAATAGGTACAGCAACTATCAACAGTGTCTGCAAATATATCCTGTATGCAAAATCTCCATTAGTTTTCATCATGAGCCTGAAAGGGCTACTTTGTTCCATTGTTTGGATTATTCAGGGCAAAGGACCAGCTCACACAGATGCTAAAATTCTGACTCCTTTTTTTTTCCTTTTAATCCATTATTCAGTTTATTATTTTATATGTAAATTCTGAGAAAATTAATTCTGAATTCAGTCAATAACTGCAAAACATTTGGGGAAGATATGAGGCATTCCATATACTTGACACAGAAATTGAATCTCATCATTTTACATCATGAAGGTCAAAATTTGCAAACTCATTGTAGATCACAAATTCCCATCTTTCATTAGAAACAAGCAAAAAAAAAAGGAACAAATCAAAGGGTTATTCATAAATAGCCTGACTTTGTATATCACTAAACAAACATAAAATATGTCATAGAAGGGAAATTCCCCCTGAAGTAGATATATAAGATAATTAAGATATTGCCATCTAGGCAAGCCTTCTAAACATTTAGCCAGACTTGAAAAATATTATAGGCAACTACAACTGGAGTATTTTCTTAGCTAAAAGTAAATGTTTCTAGCACAATCAGATTGTTACTTCTTATGAATAAGTTTTCCAGCATTTAAAAGTTTAATTTAATATGCAGGTCACCCTAGCCATGAGAAATGGCAAATGAGTGTGTAGGTAAACAATAGTGCTTCTTCTCTTTGTTTCATGCAAAAATCTATAACAAGAAATACTCATATTAAGATATATGATGGTAATAGGTCTCTCTAAACTCTTTGAAAGGGCCGACAATAGCAGGACTAGGGGAAATGGATACAAGTTGAAGGAGGGAAGATTTAGGTTGGATGTTAGGGGGAAGTTCTTTACTAGGAGAGTGGTTAGGCCCTGGAACAGGCTGCCCAGGGAGGTTGTGGATGCCCCGTCCTTGGAGGTGTTCAAGGCCAGGTTGGACGGGGCCCTGGGCAACCTGATCTAGTAAATGTGTGTGTTTGGTGGCCCTGCCAGGCAGGGGGGTTGGAACTACATGATCCTTGAGGTCCCTTCCAACCCGGGTCATTCTATGATTCTATGATTCTATGATAATAGGTCTTTTCTACTAAATGTGAAACTTTAGACTCCTTGAAAAAGTTCACTGAGGCTCTTTGAGGGTGGAAAAGCAAACAGCTTTGGTGCTCCAGAAAAATGTCTTGGTTGAGTGTACTTTTAAATGAAGGGGTTTCTAGTATAAGTAAAATCAAATTATGTAATGTGCACAAAGATGATCTGCAGTGTGGATTCTTCTCTTTGCATTTTTGCAAATCAAGGCAGTTTACTTATGAAATTAATTTCATAACCACCTGTCATCCTCTGTCCTTTGATTTTTCTGTTTTAAGATAAATGTCTTTGTGACGGTTCACAGAATCATAGGTACTACAAGTTTTAGAATGATACATATGTGTTAATAACAGAAAGATTTTTTTTTTCTTACCCATATTTGCTTTTATCTTTCTGTTTAATTCAGTATCTAATGAACAGGCATGAATGTGATTATACCGTCATGGTTAGTAGAAGAAGCAAACGTGATTGTTAAAAACACGAATTATAGCACTTCATTCATAAATAGCAGGTAAATAGATTTAGGCCGTGTTTACCTCTGCCAGAAACAGAGCAGTCATTGCAGCACCCCACTTACACCAGGACTGAATTTACACACTTTGCACTTGGAGTTACTGAAGTAATTTGAATACATATGGAATGTAGAATTTAAGAACATTGTGACTAGAGCTTTTCATGGCTATGATTCCAGCTGTATAATCATAATGCTAATTAGCCATCCTGTTTGCTGCAGTTTTTCAGAGCTGTAATTGTCATGGAAAAATATTTCTCATGCCTCCACCTTTATCATCAAAAGCTTTTCAGCAAAAATCACAAGGTCTGCTCTATGAAAGAGATACACACAAAATGAGTTGTCCTACAGAACGTATTCTGACCTTGGCTCTGTATTTCCATTTCCATGGCAAAATATTTTTCACTACAAATAAAACACAGGGGTGGGCATAGCTGGTAAGTAGACTTAAATCCTCTCACCTTAATTAAATAAGCTTTAAAGAAAGGAGCTATGCAGGGTTACTGTAAACAACATCCTACTCTGAAGGCTCTGGTGTACAAAAGAGCTTTTCCATTAGTATTGCTGATGTAGCCTGATCAGGCATGTGTGACAGCTGAGTGTACACAGTTGCTTACTCGTACACAAGAAAGTGGAATTATGAACCTGCCACGTTGTAGACTGTGAAATTGAGGGATAAGCACTGTCTTTTTGTTCTGCATTTGTGCAGTACCTAGCATAAGGTGGTCTTGGTCGGTAAAGAAAGATCCCAGGTGACACCCGACAATACGAAAGAGAAAGAATAATTATGACAGTACCATAATGTATTATTCCAATTCAATTACTGAGGCAAAAAGTCACACTTCTGACTAACAGCTTTGTTATAAAAACAGAGGCTATAGAACAGATCTTAAGGGAATCTAATAAATTATGTTAGAAAATCAGAACCCTAGGTTATTCAGTTACAGATCCTGCATGGGGCTATTATTTTGTTACCTGAGACTTAAAAAGTTCTGTAGAAGTCTTACAGATGCTAAGATGTTAAAACAGATGAGTAGTCTGCCCATTTTATAAACTGTGTTTTCTTCAGGGTTTTTGAATGATTTTATGTGGAAATTAATCTTATTTCGTTCAGATGATACAAAGGAGATGTGCCTTCATATCTGTTTGATTCAAGGAGGAAACTTACAAAGTCATGCAGAACATGAATCATGGTAACTTTCTGCCCTCAAAGCATACCCATTTTGTACATCTGGAGATTTACTGCAAGATGAAGAAAGGTAGATGAAGGAAACTCAATGGTAAAAAGGATTACTACGTAAGTGATACTAGAACAAACTGGGAATATGTGTTGTGATTTAACCTCAGCTGGCAATCAGCCCCACACAGCCATTTGCTCACTCCCCACCAGTGGGATGGGAGAGAGAATTGGAAGGGTAAAAGTGAGAAAACTCAACAGACAGTTTAATAGGTAAAGGTAAAGCAAAAGCCATACACGCAACCAAAATTCATTTACCACTTCCCACTGGCAGGAAGATTGTTCAGCCATCTCCAGGAAAGTAGGGCTCCATCACATTTAATGGTTACTTGGGAAGACAAACACCGTAACTCTGAATGCTCCCGCCTTCCTTCTTTTCACAGCTTTATCTGCTGAGCATGATATCATACACTGTGGAATACCCCTTTGATCCGTTGGGGTCAGCTGTCTCAGTTGTGTCTTGTGCACCCCGAGCCTACTCACTGGTGGGGTGCTGTGAGGAGCAGAAAAGGCCTTGACACTGCATAAGCACTGCTCAGCAGTAACAAAACATCCCATGTTATCAAAACTGTTTCCAGCACAAATCCAAACCTTAGCCCCATACTAGCTACTATGAGGAAAACTAACTCTATCCCAGCCCAATCCAGCACAATATGGACTCAAAATTTAGAGTCTCTTCAGAAAAAGGAAAGAAATTCATGCTGACAGCAGTATAAACAGGATATCTTTTCTCCAATATTATTCTCATCTTCACCTGATTTCCCTGCATTCTAGAATTATGCTAATTTAATCAATTCTAGAAACATTCTTAGAACCAACAGTTACTTCATTCTTTTCAGGTCATGCTTTTACTACAGTGTGACAGATGATGTTTGGAGGCTTTTCTGATGAAAATACATACTCTGCTGATGTCTGTGGATTGAATTCGGGTAGCTTTCGGTATCAGAAATTATTACCTTGTTAGGCATTTAATGTCCTTACATTCTTATCAGGTTAAAGAAGAAGACTTTCTTGACATCTGCTAATACCAGCTTCCCAGGAGATGCAGAAGACTTTTGCAGCTAACACTGATATCCTACAGTATGCTGTGCTCCCATGGAATATTTATCCTTTGAGACTTATTACTGAAACATTCTTCTCTTCCCTACTTTTACTGCTCTCACTGCCTGCAACTCATGCTTTCATTTCAATTGGTTCAGCTGGAAATCAGTCACTTTTGATGAGATGTTGGCATTTTTACAGTGAAACAAATTTGCTCTAAAATAAAATTATCCTTTGCCCTTTTGGGTGGCTATCGAAGGATCACACCAGAAACTCAATCTGTTCCTTGCAGTGTGGGATGTGTGCAGACAGCATGTATTAATCTTTTGCAGAAAGCAGGAGTCTAAGAAAGAAGTTGAGGGAGATAGTTCTCTTTTTCTGTATCACCCTCTAGGCTGAAGGCAGTACTATTTCTTATTTATGGTTATCTTTCTCTTGATAGCTACATTTCAAAGAATTGAGATTTGTTGGGGAAGAGGGAGAATTTTAAATACAGTTTTCAGACAGCAAAGGGAGTAATGGAAATTACATACTTATTCTAAGCTCTTTTCCCTCAGACTGATGTGTCAGCAATGCAAAGTCAAAGGAGAAATACTCATTGGAAGGACATGTCATTACACTTGCAGCACACTGTGACAAAGTAATGACTGATTTTAATTCTCTGTCCAAAATTATTTTCCTTATGGTGTGTAGAAAAATACATCAACAGCCCATTTTCGGAGTTCTAACAAACACAGCATCAATGGGAGTGTCTATACAATCTTCCACTTTGCGGCTTGCTGAACAGCAGTGTGCTCCAACAGCCCGAGCAGCGGACCAAACAGCAGCATCTCCCACACCGTGATCCTGCCTCTGACAGGCACAACTACAAGCACAACTTGTAGACGTAGATTTCAAAAAGGGCTCTCCAGCCCTTGGCACTCAAAAAACTTCAAGAATGACTGAATAGCATTGCTTTCTAGTGGCTTTTTGACTTTTGAAAGCAATCAAAAAAGAAGTGAGCTGTTGTTCACATGAATGTTGCACTGGGTTGGAAGTCTTATAGGATATCCAGGACAGATATAACCAGGACAGAGAGGAATTCAAGACTGTTTTCAACCCTATTGTGGGATTTTTATAGCACTAAGATGGGGGCCACAAGAAGCACAATGTGGCTATTTTTGAATTTCACTGATTTTCAGGGATGTATAAGTGAGAGATTCATTTCTAAGAGTGCAGTGTTGCAAGCACTAAATTCACGTCAGAAGAAAAAAAGCCATGATTTATTCATTTGTTCATATTGTGATCCCATCTTTTGCCATGCTGCCAATCAGCATGCAGAGGTGTCTGTGAGAGTGCTGACGGGCAGATCTGTTCCTTTGAAAATCCAGCCATTCTGTTACCATTAGGGAATCCATGTGCTGGAATTAGAGACTGGATAATATTTGTAGCTGCAGTCCCAAACGCCCCTCGCTTCCCAACAGCTTGAGGTTTCTTTTTCTTTCACTAGGACATAGGAAACATCTAGGATGCCTAAGGACCCACTGAAATTGCATTAGAATATTAGATAGTGTAGTACCCAAGGAGTTCCCTTGTCAATGAGATCAACTTAAAGAGTTTATAGTAGATTTCATCCAAACCCACACCTACCTTCTGGCATTGTAAGCGATAACTGATGAGCTCATTCATTCTTTTCCCCACTTTTTTCTTTTTTCCTCTGTAAGTGAGAGGAATATTTTTACAGTGGTATAATTACTTATCTATATACCTATATATGGAGGAAAGACTTTGCAAAAGACACTGAGTATGGTGACATGCATATTTTATCACAGGTTGTCTGTTTGTCTGGAGGAACACATGGGTACAAAGATGGCAATAAAGTATCAGAGAATGATATAAGAAAATTAAGTCTAGGTGAGTAAAATTGCTAGAATGGGTTAGTCAGAAAGCAGAGTTTTTAATTGATGGATAGAATAACATAGCATACAGAAGTATCCTAGTTAAACATACACCAGGGCAACAAAACAAGATTGCATACTTCTTTGCATCTGCTTGTAACTATACAAAAGAATATTCAAACACAATGTTAATCAATTTGTGATCCTTCATTTAGCAGTTAACTTCATATCTGTGGGATATAACAATGACCATATAATATTTACATATAAGAAACACTGGACTTTAAATCTTAAATTGGGCTTTTTTGTGCTTTCTTAAAAAAGTTACAGTGCCCTCTGGTAATTGTCTGGAATCTCTAATGCAAATATAGACAGTACTTTTTTTGTTAGAACAGGTTACAGTATTTCTCTACACAAGTTTGCTAAACAACTTCAATCCAACATCTTATTTTGCCCAGGAGACGGCAAGGTACAGCCCTATTTACCTCTGACAACACAAATCCTCAGACACAGGTTGAGAGCCTTTTACTTGCTTTCTATGACGAGCATTCACTCACACAACCTGTACCAAAGGAGTCTGTGTGTCAGGCTAGACATGCAGTTATTTACCAATGACATGATCAGCTTCATAGCGTGATCCACTGTAAAAAGAGGCTGTAAGCAAACACAGTTCTAGTAAAATCAGTCAAAATTTTAGTTTTTCTTTTAAACCAGAATGGAAATAAAGACAGATAGATTAGCCATGGACTTGCATCATGCAATGCAGAGAGGTAGTGGTAGCATAACTGCTTATGGCAATTTTTTCATTTTTAACAGTAAAAGAAAAATAAAACAAATAAAAATAGAAAAGCCTGTTCTTTGAAAATTCATTGGGTTTTAATTTTCTTTATGTCAGTTTAATGTTTTTCATTATGTTGTTTTTACCAGCTTCTCTTCCTTTAAATAACTAACTTGCTTAAGTATTTTGAAGTCCCAAAAGTTAAAACAATGAAGTTAATTTGTGTACTTTTCTGATGGCTGTACTGAATATCTGCATAGCAATGCTGTGTTACACATGTTCTGCCCTTTCTCTATGACCAGCCCTATTATCTGGCACATCTTCTACATCCACACAGCAAATACCAAGGCTTCTTGTCACTCCTACTTTTGTGCCTTATCTTACTATGTGCAATTTCTGGCCATGTATCAATAAGAAAGTATTTCCACCAGTGGATTCCTTTAATGGCAGAAAGCCTGTGAGGAAGTAGAGCAGTAGTACAAAACATCCCTGATTCACTTTTCCAGGAGGTGTCAGGACAGATAATACGTATTGAAACACCGAAGCGATGAGGATTAGTGCAAACACTTCTTTGCCCTTTCCTACACTCTACACCACCCCTGTAACTCGACCCGGTTTGCTGGAGTTAAACTGCCCCTTCACTCAGGCAGGAATAGATCTAAGTCTATATACTGCTGGAAGGGACCAGCTTATGTTTCCCCAGTGACTTCTAGCGGTGGGCAAAATGCTTTAATTTGCATTGTTTTAAAAATGGTACTGAAGGCAGTTTAATAGTCATATTTAACAATGAAAAACGTAGTTTATTGGTAAGTTGCAAAACTGAAATATGTTAAGGATTCATTCTGGTTTCAGCTGGGATAGAGTTAAAGAACTTTTTTTCTACTAGCAAAATATTACTAGTAGAAAGAGGGATCAGCAAGGCTTTTGACTTAACTACTTCTGGAATTTGAAGTCAGATTCCAAACATCCCTGTCTTTCTCATCTGTGGACAGAAAATGAGCACTTGGTAAGGCCTGCAATACACGGGCTTTGCTTGGTCTTCTCTCCAGATCCTATCACTATCTGTTTGTACTATCTATATAGTAAAAGAGAATTTTACTAATGGCCTTCAAGCTTGTATTATCTTTTCTGCTATACCTGGTGCATTTTTCACATTACAGCACTATTTTCCTGGGGCACTTTTTCAGATTTTTGCAGTACTTCATCATTTGGGGTTTTTTTTCAGTACTGTTTAGCCTTTACTACCTCTGCTTGCTGTATGTCTTGTACTGCCCAAAGAGTGCAAAACCTGTTTGATGTATGTGCTTTCTTTTTCACAGTGCAACCTGTAAACTCTGACTGCTTTTTCTTAGCTATTTGGCTCTATATCACTTTCCTTTGAACTGACATCCATTTTGTTACTTGGTTTTTAATTTACTCTTTCATTACTGTGAATGTACCAAATATTGAAGGCTCCCCTTTACATATAAAACTTTTCTTAGGCAGCAAGTTGCATATAAAAATATGGTATGACCAAATGTGACATAGGGTAGAGAGACTGGAGACATCTCCCACACCTTCCTTTACACTTCCCGGACAGGACAGACAGTGTATCAGTTGTAAGCACTCCTGTCCCTGTTCCATGGCTGTAGCATAATTAGGCATTGAGCAATTTTCATATGGATTTCATCATAATACTTTGAAGCAAAATTATATAAGAAGGGTAAAAAGGATGCAGAGGTCATCAACCAGCTTTAACTCATATTTTTTGTAGTTAGGTGCTCTTGACATATGATTTGCACTGAAGTCTCTCACTTTTATTCAAATTTATACCTTTAAATCTTTGGCAGAGCAAAAGAAGAAAGTTCAGTGACACAATGGATGACACTTACGAACCCTTCAAATGGACAGCTGGTAAATTTCTAACTTACTGTGAATGTTGAGCCAGTTAGTTGAGATCTTTGTCTTCTCCCTGCTCTCATCTAAAGTTAAATCCTGTGAGAACATTTCCTCCTGCTTTAGGAGAGCACTCTGCGGCTAGCCAGGAAAAGACTGACTCAGCCTCTAACCTCAGGTCATAATTCAAACCAGAAGTGGATGCCCTTACACAGAGTGTGGTAACAAATTTGTCTGCATCATCCCAAATCAGGCTCAGAAGCACACATCAAACACAAATGTTTGTGTGTTTAAATGAGCACGAAGCTGACAGAGTTCAGTTCTGAACAGATTTTAGTGACAGGGTACAATGATCCCCCTCAAAAAGTGGCTGAATCAGTATGGGTAAACGCAAGAAATAGTCTGCATCTGTTTCATAGGAGAGCTGTTTCTCTTTGTTGCACCTGCAACTTGTTTGGCTTTCTGCTTCCATCGAGATCTAACACTAGTGATCTTGACAGAATACCAATACAAATATACAGGATGCTTTCCCTTTTTGAAGCCCTGGCTTGTTCGAACCTAACTAAAAGAAGAAAATGCAAAAAGGAGAGTGGACCACTGGCCAAGAACATGTCCCCAAAGAAGCTTCTGACTGGAAGGGGGAAATTAAAGGCTCAAATCTTGATAGTAATGAGAAAGGAATTTTAAGAACTGTAGAGCACACCTTGAGAGTGTATTTCAAACTCATTATTAAAAAATGACAACCAAAAAAGGAAGAAAAAGAGTCCAGACCAATCAGGAAATAGAACCCAAGGTATTTATCCAGATTTCCAGACAAAACAGCAGAATAATCATACGTTGAGCTGAATCCTTGAACAAGTCAGCATTATTCACTGATGAAAATTAGGTCCATGAGGATAATAATGTCGCCCTCAAAGCATGAGTCAAAAATTTTTCTCTAAATATCTTCTAAGGCCTCCTCTTTTAGTGCCTTCCAAGAAAAATAACAGAAAAAAATGAAGGTTTCAATTACCAAGGTCGAAATCTCAGCGATGTTCCATCTACCTGTAACAGTAAAAGATCAGTGTATACATCCTTGCCTATTTTTTCTCTCTACAAATCCATTAAAATGCCTGTCTTTCCACAAGATCTATTGTAGAAGACAGCTCAAGCCTCCAGTTCTTCTCTCCATATCTGGGACTTGATTTAAAAGAGGTGAAAGAAACACCACTTGGTAAAAGTTTGTCACGTTGCCCCAAATGAAGCTTGTGAAGGAAACCTGGGGAGTGCAGCTTTGCCTTGAAATACTCAGCCCTAAGTAAAGAGAACTTCCAGAGGGTCCCACTTATCCTGCAGAACACTAAAACAGATAGTGTGACAATATTTAAGTCAGGTGAAAAACAACTGGTTTTGTCCACATTCATCCCAGCCTTCTGGTGAGGGCCTGGAGATGTTGTAAAACAAGTAGAAACAGTGGGCTACTTAGATACCAACAGACCAGTACAAGAAGTACTACGTTTAAGGTATCAGGGTTTCAAACATTCTGTCATCTTTGTAACATTTTGTTCAAAACCAATCAAAAGTAGGACCCCAGTTTGGGACCCTAAGAGGGTCATTATTAATGATTTAAACCATCTCAATTTCAAACTAGTGTGGGCATTAACCATGTGTTAAAGCAGCAATGCCACAGAAACACTGCCTGTGCTTAAGCCTCTAAGTCAACCAGGGACAAACAAAGACTCCTCTACCCACTGCAGGACATTTAGAAGTATACGAAAAGTTGTGAAGCTGGAAAACTTTATCTTCTGGCTATTATTTGATCTTGCTTCAATGGCCATGTTTCTTCCAGTGCTCTAGGCAGCCTAAAGCTTAATGACAGCCCTCCTTCAATAATAAGATCCTCAGTCTGGTAAAGTTTGTAAGCACATGCTTTAGCATGTATAGGTATGTAAGACTTAAGAACACAGTTATGTTTTTACATTCATGAGTGTTCTGCTGAGTTCTGGTGCTACCGAGCTACTGCACATGATCTTACTGGCTGCAGTGAACATTCATAGGGAGAAAATGCTTCCTGCACTTGGAATATTCCTTGTACTAAACCAGGATTGATTTCAGTGTAAAAGTATTTTAAAATAGTAGCATAGCAATTTAACAAGACAAGATGATTCTCAAATAGTCAAGCAGTTCCTGTAAAGCAAAAATAGCAATAATTAACTATTCTTTTTGTAACTTTTTGATTGTGGACAGGTCTACCTACCTCCAGATACAGGAAAGATCAAAAAAGGGCTATTAAAAAAAATGCCTCTGTAATATTAAAGTTTTAAAATCAGCAGAATTTTTTAAAGATCAAGCTGTGATTACTGGAATCTTTTTGCTTTCTGACCTTAGATTGTTAAGCTCTGTGTCTGTACAAGTATATTTTTACTTCAGTAAAAAGTACCATTTAATATGTCAGTTTCTGCTCACTCCTCTAGTCACTGGTTGTCACTGATCTATACAGTACAGTATACATTTAATGCAAGTATAAACAGCTTTAGAAACAACTCTCTCCACGTTGAAATAATGCCTGGCATAAACACAATATTAGTATTTATGGCTGTAAACCCACACACATATGTAATCGATGGCTTTGGATCACTTGTAATGGTGGAATGATTTTAATTAATTGTATTTTTAAAAGCATTAAAATATCTTAGAGAGTAATTTCTATGTCTCATCCATACAAGGCTGTCTGAATCATTAAACAGTACAGTGCTCTCTTCATGAATTACGGAGCTTAGTCACCAACATCTCAGTAATATGTATCTACTGTATTTCTAGCCTAAAACTGCATATTAAGGAGTGGGCAATTTCCTCAACTGTAATGAAATGTCGTCACATCATGCCACCCCGTGAATATCAGCACAGAAACATGCTTCAGCTTTCCTTGCCCTCCACACTTACAGACTTTTACTGGTATGCACTCCTCAGTCCAGCTTTACAATTAGCGATAAGAATATATTGGCAAATACAGCAGCACTGTGTGAGCTGATAGTCACAGCTCTGGACCATTTATAACATACCACTACTTACCTCCAAACAGGCTGCAATTCTGCTTTTCGTTGTAGCGTAGTTCTGTCTCCCATTAGACTCATGCTGCTCTATAACGAGGTTGATAAAGTTTTTCCAGTGACGTGAGCAACTCACCTATCTGGTGGCTGGTCTTCTTTGAGGAGGATGGTGTCCAGTCATCTGTGTCTCACTGATGAGTGTTTATTTTTAGGAGTTTGTTATTTTTAGAGATGTATAAACCCCTAATTTAAGAACCCTGCAAGCCGCAACCAGCAACAGCTAAATGGAAGGGACTTCAGCTCTGCACGATCGATTTCCTAGTAGCTTCTCTTCAATTGCATGTGATTTCTTTTGTTTTTCATCCTACAATGTATTTTCATACATCTTTCTGAAGTCAGAGATCAAGTGCAATCTCACAGTTGATGCATTCTGAAACTCAAGGAGGAGTAAGTCCCATCAATGTTATGGAGGTTTAGTACAGCAGCGGGAGAGAAGACTGCAAGCCATTGGGCAAGCTGTCAACCTGCAGGAGTACAATGAGGGTGACAACAAAATGTTTGGAGGAACAGTGATTCTGTTCCTGGCTGTCTTTTTTTCAAACTAAATTTCCAAAGGAAGAGCTTGAACCAAGGAGTATGGAGCATGTAAACTTGGCTAGTCTTTGTTAGTTCTTCATACACAAAAGAAACTTCATTAAAATAATCAGAGATATACTTACCCTTTAAAGAGTAGGGCTAGTTCTATCATGTCAAATAGCTATAATGTATTCGAAACAGATGGAAAATAACTGAAAAATAGCACTTATCCAGACCAAGAGAGTAAATATTATTCTTGTTGTCACAGATGTCAATGTGTGCACAAAAATAGCTTGTGTATTATCTGGAGGCAGAATTTCACTGAAATTAAGGGAAGGATTTTGCGCACTGCTCAATTCAAAGAGAGGGAACTACAAACCATGGGCAGAATGATGATATAACGTCTGTTATAAACACATCTTCATTATGCTTAATTTACACAATGTTCACTTTTCAAATGGAATTGAGTTTTGACCATATTTACAAGCACCCTAGTTTCAAATACGTGCATATAGAATATGGCAAAAATTTAAACTCAGAAGCAATACTAACAAGAACATGAAAAAAGGAAAATCCTTCAACCTTGGGAATATCAGCAGTATGATGTGGACCCTAAGGAGGTGCCCAAATAGAGAGCAAATGGACTAATAGTTACTAAATATTAATTGATAATGGATTACAGTATGCACTGAGCCACATGTATGTAGATCAAGGTCCAATGCTCTATTGCAGGTATAGAGAATTCCCAGTATTCACACTATTCCTAACACAAAGCACATATGAAGACTAAGCCAGATTGCCACATAAATTAATGGATAAATGAGTCAGCTGTCCCCCATTCCTCTGAAAATCTTATGCCAGGGTAGAAATATCTACAACCAGTGAGTAACAAAATGCAAAATTAAAAGGAAATCAAAGCTAAGAGAGAAAAAAAAAGAGGTTTAGGAGTTCATCAGCTCATGGACTGTGCTGATTTGAGAAGCAATTCCTAAGCAGGTAGAATGACAGCTATTACTATTAGTCAATATGTGTGTTATTGAAGCAAATACAACCCAGATAGGATTAGAATATAGTTATATCATGTCTGTTGCAGAGAAGTAGCGGCAGTCCCTGTCGCATTTGTATCTTCACCTTGGCAACATCAACATGAGAATACATATCCAGGATGATCTTTGGAGGAATTGTTTACTATTCTTTCTGCCATCTAATCCACTAACAGAGCTGGCAGTCATATTCTAAACTAGTTGCATCTTCCAGATCATCTTGAAGTATGTGATCATGAAAGTGTAAGCATTTTGAAATGTTTCCTGCTAATGAATACTTGCAGGAGTTACAAAAGCTCTGCATGTTACAGGTAGCACATCTACCGTGCTACTGCAATTGTATGTTTCTGGTCCGATTAGATTTTAAGAGGGCAAAAAATGTTTCCCATACAACATCTTTTTTGATATATATTATTTCTTGCTCTAGCCTCATTAAATTGCCTTAATGTTCTGAAGGAAAATGTCTGACTTAATTTCCATAATGAAGGAGATTCTCTCTGATTTTAGAATTCAAGGAGCAAGCAGCAGGGACTCCTTGCACTTTTTCATTGTTTCACTCTTTCTCTGAAAGGGGATTAAGAGGGGTGGGGAAGGAATTGAAAGCTTGTGATTTTGCCATCCTGGTTGTTTCTCTGGCTGACCTGTCATGCACAGGCAATAAAATAATTCCTCTTTGTAAATCATCTTAAATATGTGCTTAGTTACTAGGATTTTTTTGTTTCTGGCCCATCTCTAACTATTGTTCATATTTCTGTGAGAAATACAGTCGGACAGACAGAAAAGTAATTTCCCTTGCTAGCCAAAGACCAACTTTTAATTACTGTGATAGAATGGACTGACATTTAGATGTGAGTACTGACATTCAGATTCCCTTATATGAAAGTTTACACTGTTTTCTCCTTTCTCTTTCTTTTCCATTTTGCTCCTCTCTCTGCTTCCAGTTGCTCTCACCTCAGGCTTACCTTCTTCACTAGACTACTGAGAAACCAAAAGAAGCATATCTGTCTTATCAGTAGATAGTCTGTGTCAGGAAGGAAGAAGGTTTGTACCAGACTGACCTTCAATTGCTCCTTGAAAGTATTTCAAGACCACTAGTTTTCCTTCATGATGTTCCAAGAAACAAGGGCAAATATGGAATAGATACCTCCTCCCTTCCTGAAAATGAGGAAGTTCTAGAGAGTTTTGCAAAAAAAGCATAGGGGAAGAAGGAAGGTGAAGAACCAGTTTCTAATCCATACAGATGACAGAAAACGTGAGGATGGAGCATGAGATGTCTGTGCTTTGAAGTGACAGAAGTATATGAAAAATGCCGGGATAGATCTGTGGCTTTACAGAGCTGTGAGCATATGCAACTCTGAAATATTTTTTCTGCCTTGCTCATAGTGCCATCAAATGCTTGGAAAGCATCCAGACGGTGCACATCACCATCTCTGGTTGCTCATGCAGGCTGTCCACCTTGTCTTTCTGCCCAAAGGAGCTCCATCTGTAACAAGGATGCTGTTCAGCTGTTCATGTGTTAAGACAATTCACTTCATGTATTACGACAAATCAACAATTCAGTGTGTTAATGTGGCAGACTATGAGCTCCAGCAACTGAAAGTCCTCATTCATTAGTCTTGTCAGATTTAGATGCAGCAGCTGAATTGGTGACTTTAGTCAAAAACTTTATCAGAGGCCTCAGGTGAACTCTGTGACAGGGATCAAACAGCAAAGCACTACTCCTCCAGTTAGAATATTAAACTAGATAGAGTGGAAAAAAAGCTGACATCTTACTTTTAGGTCCACTGAAGGATTTTTTAAGGTGTGACCACAAGTTTAGAATTTAAACTGTCCTTTTTCTTTCTCCATTATTAAAGTAGAATAATTGGTTCCTTTTTATTATTAAATTACAGATCTGTAATAGATACATCTATTTATACAGATACATTAATACAACTTGTTTGCATTGATATGTACAAATTTACATCATTCGTAAGCATGGTCAATTTTGAGACAGTTTTCACATTTCCAAAGTTTTTAACTCTGGAGAACTTGAAATATAATGAATAAATCTTGCTTTCCTGTCTGTAGCCCCTTCTGATGGAATGCGACTAGTTTGGTGAAATAAGCATAGTTTGACCCAATGATAATATTTACTGGTATTACTAATTAAGGATATAATGCTAAAATCCCCCCAAAGTAAAATACGTATTAACAGAATCCCTCCTCCACACGGGGATGGACACTCACCTGCAGTAGAGTAAGCATCTCAACTTGTCATCAGCAGAGCTAAATGCTCATTTTCTTTCTCTTATTAGAGTTACAGGTTCATTAGACACATTGAAGAAATGCATGTTTACCTGAAAGTAAAGCAGGAAGGGGTGAAGCATTGCATCTGTTTTATTCTCTATGACTTTAATCCTCAGGTTTATCGCAACGAAGAAAGACAGGTGTCCTGAGTCCACTGGGCATGATTTGCATTATATTATACGTCAGGGCAAATACAAAATGGCTTATTTGCAGATACACTTTCTTTCTTGTTTACGTTTTCAAAGCTGGGGTTTATTTTTTTGTTTTTAGAGTGCACATTTTATACAGAGGTCTTTGCTTGAGACAGAAAGAATCATAGGAGAAACACTCCTGTGTCAGAACTTGCATGCCACTGAGAAGAGGATGGAAAGGAGCTTCTTCATATAGACTCATAGAATCATTTAGGTTGGAAAAGACCTTTAAGATCATCAAGTCCAATCACTAACCTAACACTATCAAGTCCACCATTAAAACATGTCCTTAAGCACCACATCTACACGTCTTTTAAATACCTCCAGGGATGGTGAGACAACCATTTCCCTGGGCAGCCTGTTCCACTGTTTGAAAAGCCTTTTGGTGAATATATTTTTCCCAATATCCAGTCTAAACTTCCCCAATGCAACTCAAGGCCGTTTCCTCTCATCCTATTACTTGTTACTTGGGAAAAGAGACCAACACCCACCTCTCTACATCCTCTTTTCAGGTAGTTGTAGGACTCATGGAGAGAACATATGTATCGAGAACCAGAGTTATCCTGAAGTAGTGACTGCTCCTTTTCTGCTTCCCTAGCCTCTGGTAACATGACTCATACATGACTTGAACAATTGTTGGCTGATGTCCATCTATGACTGTTCAGTACTGCTACAGAGGTGACTCAGAGGGAGTTAATATATCTGTGTTTGCTCCCACCTAGATATCTGCAAGGCAGACCTGAGCTTGACAAAGCTCTGTGGCTCAGAGATCAGTCCTCCCACTCTTCTGTTCTCAGACTTCACAAAATGAGTCCAATAGAGTTGAATACAAGCAGGATGAAGTCCCATTGACAAGCATCTATGCTAGGCAAGGAAGGGTTGGTGTTACAAAAAGGAATAATATTCCTTTTGTCCCAGAAAGCACCACATGTAAGAGCTGATAATATTAAATATGGAAGCAACCCTGTAAACATTACTGGAGAGGTGAAGGACTTCAGGAAACTGGAAATAAAGCCAGCGGGAACATCTCTATGCATTGTAGCATACCTCTGAACCTGTGTGCTGTATAGATCCATCAGTAAACCATGAACAAGAGAAACAAGGCCCATGGTAAGACACTAAATGTACTTAGACTGACTCCAGTGTTGAACTAAGACTCCCTTTTAGCATAAGCTTATTTACGAAGTGTGCAATAAGCACATTTTGGTATCTGGCTTAGACGCAAGCTTTCCCAACTGTGTCAATATACCCTTTGGACTGGGGTGACAAGTAAACAGCCCTCATTCTCCACAAAACAAGTGTGACATTCAGATTCCTGTCTTTAAGGTAAGTTTCATTGTTTGCTGGTTAAGGTGCCAGTTCCACAAAGCATTCACTCAGCTGCATAAGGGCTTTATGGGATAGGAAAAGCCAGTAAAAATGGGGCAGACAGCATTATTCCATCACCACTACCACATACATGGAAATTTCAGCAACTTTCAAATTATGGCATAATAAACTCCTTATTTGGTAGAAACCATTCAGATCGATTTCATACACGTTTATGGTATCACAAGAAAGTTTTGAGTCTGCAAGCTCAGTGTACAACCTGCATATGTGGTCTTCTGGGAATAAAATTTCAAAATTATTGATACGATACAACTAATATATAAACTACTTGTTGGAGGGAACAATTTAAATGGGTCAAATGTTCCTTCAATTACTTGCTTGGGAAGATTTCCCAGACTACCCAATAACAACATTAGTGAACAGAAAAATTACCTAGTACTTCATTTACTTAGAAAATATTTAATTAGTGATTCAATTACTAAAGAAAGACACTGCTTAGTTAAGGAATTAATTCATCCTGAATGGCTTGAAATTACTAAACAATCCACTATGAGTTATTTGCAGAATGGGTGCTTTATTTTATCACTATTAATAATTTCAATGCAGAGTTATTCACTTTAGGGAAGACTGCAGATGATTCAAGTCTGAACTTGAAAAGAGTTGCAGGCCTGCCTCCAGGACTAGTAGTAGAAGCATGCTTTGCTTGAGAGACTAGAATTTAATAAAGAAAGCTGTCAAAGGGATTAAACAAGGAAAATCTGCAGTACAATAAATTTATTTTGGGAACAGAGAAGGTAAAGTGGCTACCCAGTGAGACAGGGTGAAAAACCGTAAAAGTAATTGACTTAGAATCATAGAATCATAGAATAGCTTGAGTTGGAAGGGACTATGGAGGTCATCTAGTCCAACCCCCCTGCAGTAAGCAGGGACATCTTCTAGTAGATAAGGCTGCCCAGAACCCCATCCAACCTGAC
>NW_010106815.1:0-22463 GCF_000699245.1 Pterocles gutturalis | reverse complement strand
CAAACCCCTGGGTTTGATGTTCCTCCCCACAACCATTAGACCCCCCAGTGCTGACCCACCCCCTGTCCCCTCTGCAGATGCTGAGTACACTGAAGGGGTCTCCCTGCCAGACCTGGACCTGCTGCAGGACCCTGAGGATGAGCTGCTGTGTGCCAGCCTGATGGATGTGGTGCAGGCCATGCTGGGCAGGGCCCCAATGGGGACCAAGCGCTGCTCCCGGCTCCTCATGCCAGCCCAGCTCGTGGCACAGGTGAGGACGGAGCTGCTGCGCCTGGCTTGGAGCGAGCCCTGCGGGCTGCGTGGGGCCCTCCTCGACCTCTGTGTGGAGCACGGGAAAGCCTGCCACGACGTGGGACACATTGCCGTGGACCCCAGTGTGGTGCCCACCTTCCAGCTCACCTTGGTGCTGCGGCTGGACTCCCGCCTCTGGCCCAAGATCCAGGGACTCTTCACCTCGGGGCCAGCTTTCACACCGCTGAAGCTCAGCACAGGCTTCAGGGTCATCAAGAAGAAGCTGTACAGCTCCGAGCAGCTGCTCATTGAGGAGTGTTGATGGGCCATGCTGGAGAAGTGACTTACCCAGGTGCTTTGGAAGAGCCGGTAGAGCATGGTGGCTCCCAGCAGCAGCAGTAGTTTAGGGTTAGGCTGGAGTAGGGCTGTAGGTGGAAGTATTTCAGGCAGGAGAAGGTCCTCACAGGGTTCCTGCTAGTGCCATGGCATCCCTGATGCAGAGCAGACCAGGACCCAGGCGAAGGTCACTTCACGCTGTTGATGATTGTGAGATGATTGTGGCAACTGCGCTCCCGGATGTGGCAGCGGGGCTGCTGGGGGGCAGATGGTCTTCTGTAGGCTGATTAATCATCGTTTTTTTATAACAAGGATTGTAATCAATGGGGTTTCTGGGTGAGGGTGTTTGTGGGAGTGATGATGGCTGGGCTGTAGCTTGGGATCAAAGACAAAACGCCACTGCTGGCACCCGGGCAGCTCTGTGTGGGCTCCCAGGAGGGCAGGAGGGGTGGTCCGAAGTCGCATTGTGTCTTTGATCACCAGCGGAAAGCATGGTGTGGGAGAGGGGCGTGTGAGGTGATATGGTGCTGGAGGGCAGGACCCCTTGCTGTGACATAGCATGGATGCTTCATTGGTTACAGTTTACACTCATACACTTGATGTTCAAGTGCAAGACTTCCTATGCAATCGTGTCAGGGTGAATTTTTTTTACTTTTCTAATAAAAGCTGTCTTAATTGATAACCTGCTGTCTCCCTGGTGTCATCTGGGGCTGGTGAGGTATCATGCAACAACTCGTCCACAATCCCCGCTGGCATCCCTGGGAAGCCTTTCCCTGGCGGAGCAGCCCCTGCAGTGGGAGCTGAAGGGTTGGGGAATGGGGGGGGAATCCTGCTGTGCCCACTCCTAATGACTGGCCATGGGGCGGTGAGTCAGGGGGAGCTGAGTCAGGGCCCAGAGCCAGGCAGGTGCCTGACCCTGTGCTGGGGGGAGGGGGGGGAGCAGCACTCTGGCACCCCAGTGAGGGGCTGCTGCTCCTCCCCTGGGAGCTACAGGGGGTTTTGGGGAGAAAACCAGGACAATTGGCTAAAATGGGGAGAGAGGGAGACAGGGAGAGTCACACCTGCCAGGGGAACAATCTGCATTTCCAACCACACTCTGTAAAAATAAGACCAATTACCCAAGGCTACAATTAAAGCCACTGGGAGAAAAGGCTTTCACTGAAGTATAATTAAGCTGCTTGGCAAACGCCAAGCCTGGCGGAAGGTGTGGGGGATGAAACCAGCCTGAACAAAACATTTCTATCCAAATGGGAGTTTATTCTGGCTCAGGCCTCTGCTGGTTTTTTTTTGGCTTGGTGGGGTTTTTTTGTGGTGAGTTTTTTTTTTTTTTTTTTCCCTCCCCTGTGGACAGTGACTTTTCAATGAAAATTTTCACCAAAAAAGTTCTTTCTCAAGAGGACACCTCACAACCTGAGTATTTCAAGCTGAGGTTGCTCACCCACATAAATACCACCTAGGAACAACTGGAGCAACAACCAGCACCAGGCAGGTACAGCTGGAAACACACCTTTACAAAGCCATAGTGTGCAAAAGGTTCTTTTTTCCCCTAAAATTTTGGGTATTGGGTATTTCTAAGGGTCACATGCCAGAGCATCCCCCCTCCACATGTGGGCACCTCCATGCCAGGGTCATCCAACAGGAAAACCATCAAACCAGGCCCGGAGCCAGCGAGGACGCTGGGAAGGAAACTCCAAACCCAAAGTTTTTTTGGCAGCATCACATGACGAGCAGGTTTTGGCACCGTCGGCACGGGACGGAAATGGCACGCTGCGAGGGGATTTACGGCATGATGACGGCAGTGACACCAGCGGCTTGGGCTGTGCTTTCATCCCCTGCCGAGACATACTGCGTCTTGAAGCTATATATATATAGCACCATAAATATGTGTATTTTTATATATTGAGCTCCTGGGCAGGTGGAGGGGATGGCCCTGTGTCCCACCGTGCTGCCAGCAGCCCTGTGGCCCTGGCTCGTCCCCTGCCAGCCTTTCTGAGGTTGGGCAAGGGACACTCCCCATCACATTTTAAAAAAATTATTATTACAAAGAATTATCAGGGCTTTACAGAGAACTCCAAGAAAAAACACAGAGCAATAGGACAGCTTCTTTGCTGGGGGTGCCCAGCAAAACCCTCCACAAGCCCCCAGAACACCCCAGGGCCACAGCCCCAGCCCTCAGCGATGGCAGGTGAAGCGTTACTTCTATTCATAGTAAAATGGCCTTTCCACGACAAAGTTGGGGGAGATGTCAAGGTCCCCGGGGTTTGGCAACTCCCTAGAAGGTGCCAGGAGCTCCAACCTGGCTGGATTTAGCCCCTTGCGGGGCAGGGTGCAGCAAAAGGGATTTTTTTAGGACCCTGGAGGCGACAATGGGGCTATTTGAGGCACCAGCATCAGCCCAGGGCTCCCAGGTGCCATCACAGTGGCAGGGAAAGGGACATCTTTTGGGACACCAACACCAATAAGAAAAATGAGGATTTAAATCCCAGGGTAACACTAAATCCTCATGTTTTGCTACCAAAAATGATGGTGGGGAGAAGCAGGGTCCCTTTCACTCCCTACTTGCCAGAGGAGGATCCTCAGGGGTCACCCACCTTCCCCTGCTGCCTCCCTTCCTCTGGCTGCTGCCCCAGTTAAAAGCTCGAGCTAATGAGCCAGCAGGTGGGGAAGGAGCTAATTAATGGACAGCCCAAATCACCAGCACCTTTGGTGAGCGGGCAGGGAACAGCACACCAAAATGCAGAGCACCTCCCATTGCTCTGGGCTGTGAATGACCAGAAATGCAGCAAAACCACCCCAAAAACTGGGGTGTTGAATGCACCTCATTGCAGACTTAAACAAACAAAAAGCCAAACCACTACAACACCAGGGGAAATGGCAGTGACGTGACCCCTGGCCTCTGAGAGAGGAGAGAAAAGAGGGAAAAAGGGGAAAAATCCCACCCCAAAACCTCCAGCCCTTCAGTGCATGGGGCTGTGGTGGAAGGGAGCTCTGGCAGGGCCAAGGGGCTGTGGGAAAAGCCTTTCGCTGCCCTGGGGAGGGAGGATTTAGGAAAAATAAAGCCCTGTTTGGGAGCATGGACCCCAAATCCAGCTCTGGGGGCAGGTGGTCCCCCTCTGTTTCGGGGCAGCAGCGGCAGTTTCCAAGCTGCTGCTTTTGGGAAGCGCGTCCGAGCTGGCATTTCCACTCAGAACAAAGGCAGCCCGAGCCTTCCTGCCTGCTGTCCTCCCCAGGTGGAGACCGGGCACCTTTAACACCAGGACAATGCTGCCAGGATGAAGATAAAGCATCCCCCAAAAAAAAGAGCTCGGCTGGAGGATGCTGGAGGACCCAGCTCACAGGGGAGGGAGGCGAGGTCCGCCTGGCAGCGTCCCCATGGAACACACCTGAAGCGAAGATGTCCTGCTAAGTAGTGGCTTGTCACCTGGCCAGGACCCACGGCCAACTTGGGGGGCACCACCTCCTCTCCATCTTCTCCCTGTCCTTCCCTGTCCCACGCTGGGGTGGCGGCTGTACCACTTGAGCTCACCAGCATGGCAAAGACATCAAATTTCATTTACTGAGCACCTGTGAGGAAGGCAGCATGAAGGAGCTGTAAAGCCGGAGCTGTCTGGGGCAAGGATCCACAGGACACCACCACAGCTGGAGCCTTTCACATTATAAAGATTTATTTATAGATGTACAATTGTATAATTAATTCTAAATCGAGAGATACAGCCTCTGTGAGCATCCGTCAAGATCTACACCTTCTCGCTCAGAAAAAAAAAAAAATCAAAATGTTTTTTTTCTGGGCAAGGGACGGCATTGTGCAAGACATTCAGCACCTTCTGCGAATGTGATTTTTGTTTAACCCCCTCCCCGTGATCTCTGCAGGCCGGCTGGCCTGTCCCTCTATTCAGAGCTATTTCCAAATGCCATACTTCCACCCCATTCCTCCAAAGGTGGAAGAATCATTTTAAAAAAGGAAAAAAAGAGGAAGAAAAAACCCCTTAAAACCAGGTCCGAGTCATGGTGGCTGTGGGATAATAAGGCTTGCAATTAACGGGAGGGCTGATATTTTGGAAAATAAGTATCTGAAGACAGAGCACGTGGATTCCTAACGACAAAGAAATAAAACCACCTTACCCCTCACCTCTTCCAGCCCCCGCCACCCCACCTGCACTTTTGATTCATTCCCCTGAGCGTGCTGGGCGACGGCTCTCACTGGAAATGTCTTTAGACAAAAAGGAACTCAAGAGTTAAAAAAAAAAAAAAATCCAGTTTATTCCTCTGCTTGTGCCAGCTTTGCTTTGAAGAGATGCTCCTGACCTCGAGTGCCATCCTGCTGCCCTAACACTGGTCCTGGCTGATGGCAAGCAAGTGTGAGGGGCAGGGGCCAAGGAGAGATGGGACACACCCCCCCGATCTCCCCTGGCAAAACTTCTTTCAACAGAAGCAATAGGAAGCTCCGTTTCTTAGGAATGAGCAGCATTTTTCACAGGTCTCTCCTGGAGGAAACATTAGAGAGAGGGTGCCAAGGCCACGGCCACACTGCAAACAGGTGCGCAGGGGGGTGAGGAACCCCAAGTGTAGGGGGCACACACAAAAAAAGGGAGACGGCTCTTGGAGAGCCCTCTGTGCAGAATCAACGCCGCACGCTGATTACAAGGCAAAATTAAAGCAGGCTCTGCAAAAAAAAAAGAAGTGACGTGCACAGATAAATCCAATGACTGCTGAGCAAAAAACCATCCAGGACAATCCTTCCCGTCACCGAATGCAATGCCAGGGCTCAGCTGACCCGCTGCTGCTTCTGCCAGCGCTGCAAAACCACACCACAAAGCTGGACGGGTTCCCCCATTTCTTTCTTATCCCCTACAGATTTGGAATTTTCCTTTTATTAAAACCCAAAAGGCAGGTATCAACATCCTAAGCTGCAGAATACCGCTGTCCTCCAGAAAGCAAAGTACAGTTAACTGCAAAGTGATTCTCGTTTTAGTGCGTCAGGCAGGAAAGTGCTGCGGAGCGAGACACCCTGGGAAGAGACTCCCTGCTTCCCTGTTTACCAAACTGGGCAGAAAACAAAATAATTTAATCATCCAACCCCTGCATAGTTTAAAAGTACAACATATATACAGCTATAAATTAATTCAAAATAGATTAGATTTTCTTCTTTTTTTTTTCTTTTTTTAAAGTTTTCTTTTATCAACAAATTGTTCAATTTCTCTCTCCGGCAGCAGTGACCAGTGCAGTCGCGAAGGGTCTCCTTCTGCTTCGTGGCTTCTGCAGTTAGTGTTATTTTATGCTCTATGTGTTTGTTCTCGGGGTTGTGGGAACCCAGGAGTGACAAGAGTGTCGCACGCTAGCAGTATCGGAAGGGAAGGAGGAAGACGGGCAGCTTGATTTCCTGTCCGCGTCGCTGCCTGAGACATCGGTCGAACATCAGGGACAGGCAGAGAGAAGAAAAAGGGCAGTTGTGCGTGGCTAATTCTCTGATTCCATTTTCAAGATAAGGTTTCATTCTTTTTTAAATATCAAGTCAGTCACCTTGGCTCAATGCACTTCACCAAAAGTCTTCAGGCATTTCAAGAGTCTGGGAAGGGAAGCGGCAGCGGTGTCAGTCTCTGGACAATCACCCCTAACGGTACCTCCCCCTTCCTTCCCCCCCTGCGTGCAGGCAGCAGCTTTTGCAGTTGCAGCGGGACCTCTGCCTAAGAGCAGCTCTCTTTGCAGACCGTGGGGACAGAGAGGGGATTAAAGAAAAGCAAGCAATTAATGCCTGCCTATCATGAAAGAAGAGCAGTTATCAAAACAAGAGATAAGAATGGTTCCCAAAACAGGATACACCCAAAAAAAAGGCCGAATGCAACCCAGAGGATTTGCGTTAAGGGCCAAACTTTCAGACACGCTCCCTTTGCCAAGGAAAATAAAAACCAAACAAAACCTCCCCTGCTAAACCTCCTTACTTGTGTCTAGAAATCAAGCAGCTAGATGTCCAGCGTCCCCAAGAAGTCTTTGCAAGCCTACAACCAACACTTGGTGCAAGCTTCCCCTTCCATTTATTTTCTAAAGAACCCAGCTTCCAAATAATTCTGTGGCAGGTGGGACCTGTATGTTTTACATCTGTCCCAGCAGTTATCTGGTAGGTGAAATCAGCCCAGATAATTACACAGAAAAAGGAGTCCAAGCTCCGTGCCAATTTTTTTCACTATTTTTGCGCAGTTCTCTCGCCACCCAGCACACCCGGGTTCATGTGTGCTATCTGGGCTCACCTTAATTACAGCCCTCCAACCCCAGAGTCTTCCAGTCTCCCCCTCAGCTGTTTTTATTTTGCTTCCCAGCTTAACCCAGTAAGCTACTTCTACAACCCGCTGTGAACTCTGGCCATTTGCTTTGTTCTCCTTGAGCGTCACGGGAAGGCAAAACGGGGGCAAGGAACATCTGTTTGGTAGGAGTCTCTTCCCTGTCACCATACTGCTTCAAGTGCTGGGTGATAACAGCTTTTTCACCAAAACAGACAATAAAGCAACCAAAAAAAACGTTTGCTAAAACATGGTGCCTGGCTGCCACGGCCCGTAAAAAACTTCCAACCAGCTGAGGCACGCATGGCCGCTGGACTGGATGCGCCATTGACAAGAGCTCGGCTGAGTTGCCAACACGCCTGGGACTTTCGCTCAGTTCCTGGAGACCCAACACCACCAGCGCCAGAGAAAACAGGGAGCCTGGAGAGAGCCAAGGGTGCTGACATGCAAACCAAATAAAATCAATTTCCCAATTGACAGTGGAGGGTGCTTCCCCCCGTGAGGTGTGTGCATCCAGAGGAGACTTGCGAGGATCTGTGTCTCAAACAGGAGATTTAAGCAAGTATTAAAAGCACTATTGTGCCTGCTCTGCTGCCAGGGGAAGCGTCACCGGCTCCTACCTGCGGGCCGGCGGCGACTATCCATGCAAAGAGGCTTGAATGTCTGACAGTCTGCTACAGCTGGGGGTGCCCATCTTCTGTGCTCGCTGGTACAGATCTGAGTCTCCGAAGTAGCGTGCCCGGTACAACAAGCCTTCCTCTGCAAAAGGAAAAGCCCGGCATTACGAAAACGATGTGGAAGGAGACCCACCCGCCAGGCCATGTCCCGCCTGGGAACAGGCGGCACCATGAGTTCTTGGAGGCGAGATGAAGGACAGGATGAGGCTGAGGAAATGCCCTGTGCCCTCTTGGACAGGATGGGCGTAACGTCTGCTGACAGCTCATCCATCCCAAGGAAAGCCTTGGGAACCCAGCGGGACCTGCTGCTCATCCCAGGAGGCAGCTGACACCAAGGTTACCCCAGCAGCATGGGGAAAAAGAAACGCAGAGGCTCAGAGCCCAGTGCATCAGCCTCACGTGGCACCACTCAGGGCTCTGAAAGCCCCTCCCGCATCCCAGTGGCTCAGATCCTACCATCCCTCCTAACCCTGTGTGCACAGGATGGAGGACACCACCGACAGCACTTTCAGACATGGTGTTCCAACCACTGAAATGTTACACAGAGTTATAGGGGCCTCCTGAAAATCAGATGGCTGCAACCTTCCCCATCCGCTGGAAATCAGAGATATCCTAGTGACACAGCCAGGGAACCTCCGTGGCACAACTCCTGTCTGACCAGTTCTACAGCAGCATTAAAAAAAAAGAACAAAACCAAAAAGAAACCCACAGGTACTGGATTTGTCACAAAGTCATAGATAGACTAAAAAAAAAAGCCAACAACACAGGAAATGTGTTCGCACCATGTTAAAGTATAACTTTGGCTTAACTCAGTCCTCAGCTAAAGACCTTTTCTGAAGCCAACCTCACGCAGCAGCTCCCGACCCCACACTACTTACTCTGCTGCTTCTCTTTCCAGCAGTTATTTCGAAGGTTTGCAATATAGTCATCCTCCACGCTCCTTTCAACGTTTTTCAGGTTTGTGCCCGTGTATTCATCTGCAAAGAGCTCAGATACGTAGTAGACGACTTTCAAGTGCTCTGTCACTCTCCTGTGTATGTGACCCACAGACCTAGTGCAGGGAGAAGAGGCACAACAGTGTAGGACACACTTCAAGGGCAGGGCAAAAAGCACAACACGCCACAAGAGCAAACTGCTGGAAACAGACATCACTCCTCTGCATCCACAGACTTGAAGGTTTGGAAAGGAGACGTGTTTCTGGTGGAAATGAAACACCAACACAAGGAGAGAAAACTTTCCAGGCCTCTAGCTAGGTGGGCAGAACTTTGAATACAGACAGAACTCTGAGGCAGATTGCCCAAGGCCTAAACCCACTTAAAAATAAAGTATTCACTAGAATTTTCAACACTAATTAAATCTCTCTGCAATTTCCTCGCTGATGACACCATCATCTGTTTTTGGCAGCCAGCCCCAAGGACGGTTACAAAGCTGGGAGGCTGATGTTTGCACGGAGCAGGACAAGAGCCCGGCAGCCAGGCAGAACACTGGCCGCACCAAGGTCAGAGCAGCGTGGGGGCTGGCTGTCACAGCTCCCCGGCGATGTCCTTGTGCTCAGTGAGGCTGCCCGCCAGTCGAACTCAGTCCCCTCTGCTGAGAGGGCTGCTAACCCCGAGAGCATCAGCTTCCTCTCCCATGTCACATGCTGCAACGAGTGCTGTTGCTGCAAGAACAAAATTAGACACGCTCTGCACTCGAGCCTGCACTGACTAGTGCAGAAAGCACTTTCTAGAAGGAAATCTGTTCCAACCCTGCCCCCGTAGATTTGCATTTTAGACAGAGCCCTGTGCTTGTTTTCCCCAATGCTCCAGCACACCTAGAGATACTCACCAGGGCGTGTTTGCAAGCTGTGACACGGGCCCTGTGCCCAAATCCTGGATTCATCAGCAATGGCTCCATCTGGAGACGTGCCCAAAGTCTCCCATAATAAATACCAGCTGGCTGCTGCGTTCAAAGCCAGCCCGATTCTTAAGGTAGGTATAAATATTAACTCATCCGGCTCACCCTTCAGTCTATTAATGGGGTTTACAGGGGTGACTGAAAGACTCCCACGTGTTTCATCAAGGTCCAGCACTCGGGGTTGAGTGGTGGGTAACCAGATAGACTGAACATGACCAAAAACCTCACCTGGCATTTTTCGAGACAAAGGCTAACGCATCTCCGGCAGTGCCTGCTGGCATCCAGAAGAAGCTCAGCTCACTATTTTACCTGTCAAGACAGAGTCCTAAGCTCTCTCAAAGTTCATATTCCTCTTCTGTATAAAGAAGAACGACGGAGGCTACAAAATATGCCCTCAAAGGAGAAGTATTTAAGCTCACAGAGCTTCAGCAGCACGCTTGTGTGTGAAGCATGAAAATAAGGGCAGGACCTGGCATAAGAAACCTGCCACCTGAAGTCAGACACGCAATTAAGCCAGGCAAATTCGATGAGGTGTTACTGAAGAGCCAGGCGCCACAGACAGGTCTTTTGGCAGAAAGCTAGTATTTGGAAGAGATTTATGAAGGCAACAGAGCGATAAATGGTTCTTTAGGACCCTGCCTTCCTCAGTGACAGCTTCAGTGTCAAGAAGTGTCATGAAAATCTCCATGTGCCATTAAAACTTCACCAGCTTCAAAAGCTTCTCGCCTCCCGCTCACCGAGTTCAGTGCGCGAGCTCCAGCTTTCTGCCCAGCGACAGCATTTCCCTTTCTGTCAGGCAGCAAAAGGGGGCTGGCTGCCTACAAAGCGAGCGAGCGAGCAAGCAAGCACGCAAGCAGCACCGCCTGCTGGCATGGCACGCCTTCTGCTCCTGAGCAGTGCTTCAGTCACTCCCGAATGACGAGGGAGCACTGGATCAGCTAATTTGCTGCTCTGGTCCAAATTCAAACTGGGAAATCAGTTTGCTTGCTGCTACCCAAGCAGGCAGAGGCAGGGACAGCAGAGGGGATGGGGAACCAGGCAGCAGAGAAACTCCTAAACACTAATGTCATAGTCTTTACCTTGGACCTGAAAGCTAAGCTAGGCTTTACAGGATTTAACATCATCAGTGGCAAATGTCCCTGTGAAACTGAACAGTGCCCACTGGCTGTAACCGAGTCTGCCCTCTTTAAATACACACAGGGAACTTCCACTGAAAATATATTCATCTTTTGTCAAGAATGATGCAAACAGCCAGAAATCCAGCCTGTTTCCCTACTCTTTGTTGGCACTGCAAGGTGAGTAAGAATAGAGACTCATTTAATTTGTCAGCCAAGTGAGCAGAACGGGGCATTTCCACAGGATCTAGAATGAAACAGCTTCACTTTCGCTTAGTAAATGTCTGGCCACAGCTATGTCATGGCACGATTAGAGTTCACAAATAGGGGATTTCTCTAGGAGTGTCTTTTCTTCCTTCTTCTCTTCCTCTGTTGCTTTGTACTAGGCATAAACTAAGGCTTTCATGAAGAACAGACCTGGCTCGTGTTTTTCACACCCCAATTTAACACTACATCTTAATTCACTCTGCATATGGGATCTCGGTGCTGGGCTACAGACTCTCAAAGTCATTTCGTCTGTCCCTTTCTAGGACAGACACACCCAGCTGTGGGTATGGGCTGCAGAAGGTCCCTGTCCAAGAACATCCTCCCTTAGGCAAGCGAGCACCCTCCAGCCTTCCCCAGACTTTCCATCTCAAGACCTCTTTGAGAACCAGAAGGCCTTCACTGATGTGTGAGACATCTGACAGCAAGAGCAATGGTGTGACGAGATAAATAAACAAACAAAAAAAGACAGGAGAAACAGAGAGCCTAGATCCCTACCCTGTCACGCCACCCTGACCTCCAGAAGCCCGTTTTAGAGTTTCAGAGTAAGAGGTACTCACGGCCTCTGGCTCAAACTGTAGGGTGGGCTGGAGACCATCATCTGGCTGAGAGCAGACACGATGATCAGGATGAGGATTGGCATCAGTTGGACAAACAACCCGAGGCCACCCTGAAGGAACAGAAACACACAGTGGAATGCCACCCATAGGCAAGGATCCCATGGCATTTTTCTCCCTCCCAGCCCTAACATGACCTCGATTCTCCTGCTTTTCGCAGGCATTTGGCTTAGGAGACACCCCAAAATAACAGCAGCCCATAGTTCCTCTCCAGAAAGGGCAGCATGACTCCAAAGGTCCAAACCCACTGCCCCTTCTCTGGACGTGACAAGGGGCAGAGGGGACTGGCAGGGCGAACTTGTGAATGAATTTCAAAACCCTCATGTCCACATCTTATTTTTCTTGAGCATACATGGTTTCTGTCCTCCTTGTGCTAGTGAGCAGGACAGGTTTTTTTGGAAAGCCTTCTCCCCTCTTCAGGGTCAGACGAAAGTAATTCCCCCTCTACCTCACCTCCTGAGCTCCCTCCAGTGCTAGCAGAGTACACCTTCCCCTTTAAACTTGAGAAAAAATATTCAGCAAGTTCTTGTTGTTTGTTTGTTTGGTTTAAAAAAAAAAAATATAATGGGCTATCCTCAGAAAATAGCAATCTTCAATACATAACCCCCTCATTTTCACTTCTCTAGACCAGAGAGCTTGGAGTGCAGGAGATATACTTTGATTTTTTGTGATGGGAAAACATAAAAATAGCTCATGGTATAAAGTGTCTTCCTTGGTTAATTAAGCATCACAGATTAGAAACACCCCATCTTCAACATTGGAATAAAAGGGAGAATGAGTTCATGTTGGGAGGAGCCATGAGTATCCATATTATCTGAAAAGCGGATTTACCTTTTGAAATTACAGAATTAAATCAGAAAGGAAATGCTTGTTCTGTGGTAAAGATGGATGGACTTTATCTGGTGTAATCTTATTTCAAGGCAGCACGGTTTCGGGACACACCAGCATTTTCCCCACGGGATGACAGCTATGAGAGTCCCAGAAGAACAGCCACCACTAAATTAAACCACAGCTTGGTGTAAATTCTGAAGTCAGCTCGCTTCCCACAGCTCCAGCTTTCTCTTTCAGGGGGGTGGAAACCAGCAGCAGGGCTGTTTCACAATGCAGCCACACCAGCTAGCTTGCAACTGGTGTATTGGAAAAACCTTCACACTCCCAGCCCCCCTGCCTGTTCTCCACTTACGTCACCCTGGTGTTCTCGCCTGTCCTGCCGCTGATGGTAGGTATATCGCATCCTGCCGTTGCTGTACACGTGAACGTTACCTATAGGCAAAAGAAAACTGTTACACAGAAGTCAGAGTACGTAAGACAGTGCTAGCTGGCCACAAAGGAACCACAAAAGGTGGCCATGTTCCATGTCAGCCTCACCAATAAAAACACAGTGGGAAAAAGTAGACTGGGTGCTGACAGCAGCAAATTCAGGAAATCTCAGCAGAGATTTAAGACGATAGAGACTGCAAAGGAACCCATGCCATGTTCACACTTAGATCTGGTCTGCCGTCACCACCGCTCTCAGCTCAGCCTTCTTCACGCAGCCAGCAGCGTGCTGGCCAGCTCAGAGCTGGAAGAAGGATAGCACATCTGCCTGGTGCTGGGATGTCGCAGTGAAATAGTGATTTGACAAACACATGCTATTCCCAAGGTCCCCTGCATTGCATTCAAGTGCACAGGGTGCATGTCCGTGGTTTTAGTCAGCAGGCCACATGGCCAAAGCCCCTGACTCAAGCCCGGTAGTTCTTCCCCCCTAAAAACCAGAGCTCTTCCATGTCTTGTTTACATGTCAAAACTACAGCTGCAAAGGGAGACCAGCTGAGAAAGCAGTCCTGAACTCTCTTGGGACAGTAAGGAAAGGAAAAAAAGACTGAGCTAAAATAGCAACCTGCTGTTTTTACTGGAGTAGCTTCACTTCTCTGATAGACAGAACACGAATATGACAAAAGGCTTCAAGGTGCCTTTGCAAGTACTTAGCGTGAGTGTGTTAGTCCTTACATACCAGGTAGGAAAGAGCTACCAGAGTAAACCTTCTCAATTGAAACAAAAATAGCTGTTTTTCCAAGCTGGTCACAGAGGTCAAATAACCACTGCCTGCACTGCCAGTCAAATGTGATTAGAGAAAATACAAAGAAGTTTTCTAAAATACCCTTATCCTTGCATTAAATCTGGGTCTTTTTGATTGGAACTGATGAAGTGAAGGAGCACTCAGTTCTTTCCTGCTACTCAAACCACAATCAGCACTGTGGATAGACAAGACACAGACTTAATTTTCAATTCAAGAGGTTTAGATTATGCTCTAGAAATACCACCTGCCTCTTTTTTATGGGACACAGCGGAAAGAAAGAAGTGGACACTGATCTCAGAGAAACTGCTTCAGCTGCGTGGCAGAGCAGATACAGAAGAAGAACGAGGCCCAGGCGTTACCACAGTTTGTTCTGATGTGAAGATTTAAGTTCTAAAACCACCAGGCAGAAAAGCCTTCTTCAAAATAGGTTATTTTTACAACTAGCCTTAAAACAAGTAATTTTTTGTTCTAACATTCAACCCAACATACTAACAGCTAACGTTGCAAACAAATACCTAAAGTTGGGAAGAAGCCCAGCCCTGATGGTATTACCTGCTGGATGCTGAGTTCTCCAAGTACCCATCTTAACAATTTAGAAAGCTCTAGATGTTTAGGCTGTGTGTGAAGAAGTCTCTCTCCTCAAACTCTGCAATCCTTGCATGGCCAAAAATATCACTACTGCACTGTTGCTCTGTCAAAAGGATTGGGTCCCGTTCAAGAGATTAAGGTTTAAGGTGCTTACTAGAAGGAAAACCACCACCAAAAAACATGTTGAAGAGGTCCTCGGGGGAGATGTCTGCCTCAAACCCGCGGTGGAAGTCCGAGTGACTGTGTCCGTGCCGGGCAGGGTTGAGTTTCTCATCTCCAAACTGGTCATATTGCTTCCTCTTCTCCGGGTTGCTCAACACCGCATACGCGTTACCAATGGCTGAAATATAGACAAGAAGGAAGCAATTAGATTTTTTTAGCCTACAGATAATACATTTAGCCCTGCAACCTGCCAGGATTTGCCTTTCTCATTATACAAAGGAGGTTCTCATCTACCCATGTCTTTTCAACAGGCTACTTCAGCAGTGCAGGACTAGCACCTGTCACGCTTCTCTGGCAAACGTGGACAGAAGGTAACCACACCAAGAGACCGAATAAAAAAGGCCTTCGCTAAATCAAATGAAGAAGTTATGATACAACTGGTATGAATTTGGTATACATCCCCAGAGAAACCCTCTACAGATTAATGAAACCATGAATTGTGAAGGAAATATTGGTAGTGGAGTAGCTACATGCTTCACTTATTTAAACTTGGTATTCCTTTTGAACAGCTAATGCTCACAGCCTTTAGCCATAAGCAACTGTGTAGTAAAATACGATTTTAGTTGACAAATTTTATTCAAAAGTGGCATTGAGGGAATTCACTATCATAGTCTAAAACCAGAACTGCAAAGACTTTTAATATAGGCCAGATCACTGAAAGAGACTTTAAAACCTCCCATAACAGCTAATAAGGAAATGTTTGCTAGAAGTTGTGTCTGTCAGCTACAAATTTCAAAATTTCCAGATGCCAGAAGTAAGGTGCGTAATTACAAGGACTGGTAAGCAGTGCCTGTGAGGGTGGAAATGTACTGCAGCTAAACCCCCACCAGTTCCCCAGGTCACTCTCTTTCCAACCTCAGCATATTCGAGGCTTTCTACCAGCACGTCTGCCTGCCACCCTCCGATTCTGTACCTCTCTCTCTGCACGTCCCAGCTCACCACTTCCCCTCTGTCCCAACCAACCTGGGAGGCTCCCTCAGTGACAGCAGAGCCCATCCTCTTTCCTCCCTGTGTCGCAACGAGGCAAAAACCTTCACAGCAGTAGCTGAGTAGAAAAGGGAGGTACATGCCCTGTGGAGGAGATTAACTCCAAGATTCAACATTTTCCCGGTAGTCAGGTGGAGGTGTATGGTTTCTTCTTGGACTAGAGATTTGGAGCAGTGAGGATGTAATGTCAATACACTTGTTCTCCTTCTTGGTTATAATTAGGGCACACAGATCAAACATTTCCACAACCCGGCAAGAAAGCTGAACAACAAGGACTGACTCTCAGCATATTAGCTTGTTCTTTCAAACTGTGTGGTTAAGCATGGAAAATGGAGCAGTTCAGGGTTTCATTCCTTGTCTTGACTTTCTGCTGACAAAGACCAAGAAACACCTCATTCCAAATCAGGATTTTAGCTCAAAGCAGACAGGTTCAACTCTTTTTCCAGCATCAGCCAAAGGGAGTGATGCAAATTTGCTACGAGACAGACTACAGCCAACTGCAACCCGGGACTGAAACAAGGTCTGAGGAAAAGACGTAATGCTTTATCAGCTGTCACTGGGAAGATGAAGGCCAAGACTTCAATGTAGGAAAAAATTAACTCAGATCATCATAGCAGTGCACGTTTCCCCCTTCACCCTCTGGAACCAAACAGCTGGACTTCGGTGAGCCCTGCAAACGAGGAGCTCAGCTCAGGGGGCAAGGCTTAAAAGAGAGAGAACCTCGGAGCATATAGCTCTGCACTGGAGGATAAAGGGCACCTTGCTTAACGCATGACTTCTGGCACGTAACTCTTGTCAGAGCCTTTGGCAAACATCATTACTGCAGATTACAGGTGAAGAAACCTGCCTTTCGCCACTTAGCAAGGATTGAAGGGTAAACTACAGAACAGCGCAGATAGATGTCTTGCAGATACTTGCTCTTTAAGCTGGCTCCCGTGCTAAAACAAGCTCTCCCAAGTAGCTGGGGGTCAGCTCATTATTTGCTAACAGCAACACACTTACTGGTTATAGATTTAAGTCTTAAAAGACTTGAACAAACCTTACATAAGACTTTTACTGCTGAACTCATGTCTGCTAGAAGCTTACCCGAATACTGTATCGATACACTCCAGCAGAAGTCTCACACATTTCATTCCCAAGATGGCCAGAGTCAGACCACACTATTTAAATGGCTCAACACTGCAAAACCAACGCTGTACAACTGGCAGCAGGAAGTTCTGCTCAACAATAATAATCAAACTTCCCCAGCTTGCAAGGGAAAATGGGGTTATATGTCCCAAGCAATAGCACTTCTGTTGGAAAATGACTCCAGTTTTGAGGGGTCTTATCACCCAGGAACACCCCTGCCGCCCTTGTAGAGAGGCCCTGAGGACCGGGCTCCATGTAGCAGACCTGAAGCTCCTGGTGACCTTTTTTAAATTCTGGCTGGGCTGGGTTGTACGGCTGGAGTGGTTTCACCCTAGAAATTTCCACCAGGATTTCTACTCACCAATTCCATCTACAGCCTTTCACAATGGTCAGGTGCTGAGTGCTTGCTTAGAAACTTCAAGACTTACTGGCTGCCTGAAATGCTCAGTGAGTGGAAGAGTCTAAATACCAGTTCTGAAGAAGATAAGGTTCCTGCCATGGGGCCTGCCCAGCAACATTTCTCTCAAGGGATTTGTGAACCCAGTGGCTGCCTCTGGTTCTGCACAACTTACTGGGTCTCCACAGGATTTGTCAGTAGACAGGCGTGCACACCGGCACCTGCCCTGGGCTGGACAATTGCAAGATGTGGAGCTTCTTCCTGCTAGGTGAATGCACCTGCATCTCTCAAAAAAAGATGATGTGAATGGGCCTGCATCTTTCAAAAAAAGAGGAGAGTTAACAGCCGGAGGGAATTTCCTCCTGAGCAGCATGGCAGGAGGCTGGAGCAATACATGGGAATTGCTGCTAGGAGAAAGGGAAGGCACATCTCCTCCTCTGACTATCAGAGGTGACTCCTACCTGTGCCAACCTGTGTTTGTTATTTTAAGCTTATACTTTTCTTATAATACAACCAAGCTCAGAAGAGAGACAACTTTGCAACAAAGACCTTTATTTCACTCTACCTGACTCGTGAGGTGGTTTTATTTAACAGTCGTTGGTAGCCCGACTCAGCACCATCACCCGATAGTTGTGGGTAAATCACAAAGTTGGAAATGTTCTTTACCTTTAAATGCCTCTGTAGCCCCTGGTGCGTGGTTCTTATCCGGGTGAAATTTCAGTGCAAGTTTCCGGTAAGCCTTTTTCAGGTCCTCATCAGAAGCTTCTCTGTTTACTCCCAGAATTTCATAGTAATCTTTGCATTGCTTTACCCTGCCAGAAGAGAGGGGAGAAAACACGGACAGTTAGTCTCAGCTGTGAAAACCACTTCGCATCGGACACGTCAACTCTGCAACACCTCATGCGCCACAGCTTCAGCTGATGTTGTTCAGTGAACTCTCGTTTACTCAGCTCTGAGTCCTCTGAGGGCGACCCAATTTTTTCAGACTCATACCTGCTGTGCCTCCGTTACGAGCACACAAACACTCCCACAGAACAAGTCCAGCCAGTGGAGGCAGAAGGGCCTCTCCTCAGGCCATAATATCACCCACAAAGGAATGTGATTGGCAAATAAGCTTTGGATTCATCACGCTCACGTTTTGGAGGCTGTTCAGTAAGGACTACAAACAGTGGGCCAGGATCTGAAGGATAGCTGGGCTACTGGCTTTTTTCTCTCCCTCTCCTCAGACTCAGTTAATTCACAGACATAAAATTAAATCAGCTGAATTCTAGAGGAAGAAAGAGGGAGCTGCCCAGGCCTGTGTGTGCAGCCTGGTTCATTCCAGGTACACTCACAGCCCAGTGATGGTTTCTCCTTCTCACGTGACTTCAATGAGACAGAATATGGCAGGCTGGGTTTTTGAGAAACAGGTGACGTAACAAGCATCCCCGTCAGTCCGTCAGCCAGAGCAGGTCTTGTGCAATTCCAGCCATGCCCATAACCTTAAACGAAATTTACCAAGTGACTGTGCCTGCAGCTCAGTCCTTCAGCTTGCAATATTTGCAAATGGTGGAAAGGAATAAAGAACAGCTTGACACAGGGTTCAAGGGTTTGGAAAACAGGTGACTAGATGAACATGTCCTGGGACTTTCCAGCAGGAGCTTTAGAAGTGTATCATGCTAACAGAGTGAAGCATGACTTCCACCGACAGGATTGCAAGAGCACGTGGGATTTTCCACAGCATTACTGAATTACAGTAAAGCAAACATTAATGTGAAGCTCATGAGACAAATGCATCCAAATGCCTCTTTGGACCTCAGCCAGGAAGAGGCCTACGTGCCTACGGTTGTAACACTCGTGCATGCCTTTGGGGGAAAATCTCAACACTCAGAGACCAAACCCTGCTGCCTCCCAGGGCTGCTGCAGCTATAAATCCTCTGAGGTATCCTTTTAATACTCAGCCAGTTAAAACCCTCTCAATACAGTTCAAAGCTGAAATTTCTAAAACACCGTGAAAACCACACCAGTATCACATGATAAACTCAAACAAACCGTGGGTTGAAGCTGTGCACACACCTTTTCACTGCATCCACCTGGTCCTGAGTGTAGCCCTTGGGGGCCTCCCCGCCCGCCTCTCCGTTGGCTGATGGGAAGTCTCCACTCATTTTCTTGAACTGAGGGTTTGTGGACTCCCTAGACTGGGACTGGCCATTGGCTGATTGCTCGTTCTTGTTGAGTGATTCAAGCAGAACTGAAATGAAAAAAAAGACAAAAAGTAAAAAAAAAAGCTACGAGATCTCCAATCTGCCCTTCAAACTCTCCCACAAAGAGACCCCTCTCTGTCTCTGCCACCGCTCTAAGATGCCCCACCCTTCATCAAAAAGACCCTCACCTTTTTACCCAAGGAACCCTTGAGCTCCTGATGATCCTTTCCTAGATGTGAGGGCACATACCTACTACTGAAGATAGTGCCTGCTTCTCCCAACAGACGGACCCTCCACCAAGACCCCAGGCCTGCCCAGCCGGACAGTCCAGGAGCCACAGCGCATCACCAAAGTGGCGCATCCTTGTCCTCTCCTTTTTTTTTCCTCATCTCTCCTTAACAGTAAAGCATTTCCATTTGTTCTCTAGCATATTATATAAAAGCATATTCTTCTTCTTTATCTCCTACCTTTGAGAGTCTACTGTACTGGGTAAATTATACATGACAATGCCCTATCTTTAGAGAAAGCTTAGAAAATAATACCGTGGGATGCCAGTCACCCGGGGACACTCCCATTTTGGGGACAGCACTGCAGCACGGATTACTGGCAGCACAACAGGACCCATCTCACGTGAGTCAGAAGGGCGCTTTGTTCTCTTGTGCTGCCTTACCTACTGATCTCTCCATGCTTGTAGTTTCTGAAGTTTATATATTGCATCCCCATTAAAAAGAACAGGCACACGTAATACGATCAAAACCAGACAACATTATTTATAAAGGCATCAGTAACTTGACGAGCTTGCAGTCCTTTATCCAGAGCCTAGAACCGAGAAGGACGTTTCATCTCCTCCTGCAGATTGCACGTTACAGACCTTGCACTATGGGGGTATCACGTTCTTTATGCAAGCGCAAATAAAGTTCGCAGGCTGAGAGATGAGCCAAGATATCCTACCTGCCCCGCAGAGCTTGCAGGGGCAAGAAAAAACCGCTCAGTAATCCAACAGCCAATACCGGCAATTGTTACAGGGTGAGGGATAAAAATGACAGCAGGCTGACAAGCAGTAACTCACCGGATGGGCTTTTGAGTCTGGCAGCCTCACAGATTTTGGCTCTCAGAAAAATAAATCCTTCCCTCACTCATATTTACACCACTCGAGTGTTTACAAAATTAGTGTCTTTGTTTTTGTTCCTTCAAAAGCCGGAACAAACCACCAGGCACTTTTAAACCTCATCTTGTGAGGCAGTCCCTCCACCCACCCCACTCTTGCTGCTTTGGGCTCTGTCCCCCACAGCTTGCCAAGAGATTTTTGGTAGCGCAGTTCCCCAAACCAACCACAGAAGTCCATGTACAGCCGCAGCTCAGTCCCATTTTTCTCCACAGCCCCAGACCTATTGCTTCTGCATCCCAAAGCCACGCTGATCCTCCATGCAGTCACACCACAAGGCAAATTCATAAACTGCTGAAGCAGAGATTACTGGATTAGTTTTCTGTTCTACTAACTCAGCTCCCCACCAAGCATGTGCTACGAATCACTTTTCCTCGCTGATTAGCCAACATTTTTTCAACTTCTGTTAATTTTTCCAAAAAACTCCTGCTTGAAAGCGACCGGTGGGACCTTGCCTACACCAGTGTGCCTGGCTGCATTTACACAGAAGCAGACTTTTACTGAAATCCCCTTGCAAAACCCTGCGCTGATCCTGTGACGACACCTGTGGGACCCAGCCAGGGTCAGAGTTTGAAGCACGTCACCGATCGTTGCCAAACCCAATGTAACTCACAAGAAAGAGAAGAGATTTCCCAGGGGCACACGAACTACGTAAAGACTCAATGACCACCATGTAACTGCGGGATTTTTGGCAGCATTTCACAACAGCAGACCCAAAGTGCATGGGTGAGCAACCGGCAGGACGCCAAGCGAAGGGTCCTTGGATGGCAGCTTGGCGGTGAAACTCGTACCAGCAGCTTGGTTGGGTCCGGACATAAATTAGCACACTGTATTTAACACTAACCTGGGCTGCTGCCCCCCCTTTCCTCTTCTAAGCACCAGTTCTCTAACAGTATGCATCCGATCTTTTATTCTAGCTGTCCCAGGCCACAGGATTAGGGCAAAACACGACTACTTTACATTACAAAACTGGTGCTTGCCATCATCCAGGTCTGCTTTCTCTGGTGTGCACCCTAGCAGAGCTCCCCAGGAACGACTATCCTGGTCAGGGTGGACCTTTCTGTGTGCTATGCTGTGGTTTTTCCTCCAAAAGTCATTTTTCCTACCCAGTAATTTTGCAAAAGTATAAACTCAGAACCAAAAGGAAAGCCACACCACCTGTGCCACAGGCTGATCTGCTGTGTTTGAGGGAACGGGAAGAAGGCTCATGTAACCAAAGAGAGGATTACAGGAAGCCTTGGGCTCTCTGCAGGACAGACAAGCTGCAAAACACAGCTGAAGAATCAAAACTCAGGTAAGGCCGGTCAAAGTAAAAAAGGAAAAAAAAAATCTAGAGCCCTTTGCATAAATTTCTGCACCATAAGAACACACAGAGAAAGAACTGTGTTTGGCTGCTTCTGCAAACCACTTCCCAGTTGCTTCTGTGACACACTACTTACGTACTCCATAAAGCTGCCAGGAAATGAGATCGCTCCTCAAAACCCATATAACTGGCAGAATCTCTTGAAGGAGGAAGATTATTTTTCACATGTGCTGAAACGAACTGCAGCAGCTGCGCTGTGGCAATCAATGGGGAGCACATGGAACTAGAAGCAACACTTACTGAGTGGAACAGCCAGGGAAAACGTGCACACTTGAGCAAGTAAACTCAGACAAGGTCTGCCTGCCTCCCTGAAACCTGTGTGAAACTGCTGAGGTGCTCCAGGAGGGGATTCTCCCCCTCTGCTCTGCTCTGGTGAGACAACACCTGGAACACTGTGTCCAGCTTTAGGGTCCTCAGCACAGGAAGGACATGGACCTGTTGGAGCGAGTCCAGAAGAGGCCACAAAGGTGGTCAGAGACTGGAGCACCTTCTGTACAAGGACAGGCTGAGAGAACTGGAGTCGTTCAGCCTGGAGAAGAGAAGGCTCCAGGGGGACCTTACAGCACCTTCCAGAGCTGAAAGAGGGCTACAGGAGAGATGGGAAGGGACTCTTCATCAGGGCTGGAGGAACAGGACAAGGGGTAACAGTTTTAAGCTGAAAGAGGGGAGATTTAGATGAGATATCAAGAAGAAATGTTTTCCTGCGAGGGTGGTGAGGCACTGGCCCAGGTTGCCCAGAGAAGCTGTGGATGCCCCATCCCTGGAGGGGTTCAAGGCCAGGCTGGATGAGGCTTTGAGCAACCTGGGCTAGTGGGAGGTGTCCCTGTCCGTGGCAGGGGGTGGCACTGGATGGCCTGTAAGGTCCCTTCCCACACAAATCGCTCTTTGCCTCTAAGGAGACAAGAGACGCCTCACGCGCCCCCCGCAGGCGCGCCCCCGCAAATCCCGCCGGGAGCGGCG
>NW_010106814.1:0-590 GCF_000699245.1 Pterocles gutturalis | reverse complement strand
ATTCTCTCCGTGGACTTCGACCCTGTTAAAGACAACCTCAGCTGGGCTCTCCTCCTTTTTGTATTCTCTCCGTGGACTTCGACCCTGTTAAAGACAACCTCAGCTGGGCTCTCCTCCTTTTTGTTTTCTGGCTCTACTGGTACCTCCTCAGTTTCCTTCTTCTCCATTTTTGCCTTCATCTTCAGCTCTTTTCTTCGGCGCTTCTTTCTCTCTCTCTCGTACTTCCTTCGCTGCCTCTTCTCCAGGACTGCAGGGGGTAATTCTCTGGCATCACCCTAAGAAGAAGGATGAACATGAATCAGGAGCCTTAAAGGGATAAAGCGGAATTAAAAGTGGGATGCCCTCAAGTTCCTGATTTCAAACTTCTAAGAAATGCACCACCTGTGACAAGAAGCTGTGGGCTTAGGTTTTAGAGTTACCAAAGACAGTAAAGGCATTTCAAACCCTTTACTCTCAACATCCCGTAGCTATGTTCTCATTCAGGCTCTTAGTGTTTTTCTTTTTCCTGAAAATCACTAGAGGTGTGCTCTCCTCCAAGACAGGCCCTGCCTTTTCTCACATGTTTTTCCAGACCACAGAATACACACAGG
>NW_010106813.1:0-206 GCF_000699245.1 Pterocles gutturalis | reverse complement strand
GCTGCACAGCTTCCCGTTACCTTCCTGCTCTGTGCGGTGACGTATCTGTGCCCAGAGCTGTCCCCTTGCTGCGCAGGGCTCGTGCAGCCCTTGGGTCTGGGGTGCGGGGCGGGATTTGGGGTGTTGGTGTTGCAGAGATGTCACGATGGCCCGTGTTGGAGCTGTTGGCGGCTGCCTGCTCCACGCCCTGTGCGTTGCGCTTTGTA
>NW_010106812.1:0-15763 GCF_000699245.1 Pterocles gutturalis | reverse complement strand
TTTCAATTATTAAATTGTTCTTACCTCAAGTTTAGCCCTCCGATTCGATCTCCCCCATCTGCTGGAACTGGGGAGGGTGAGCAAGCGGCTGCATGGTGTTTGTCATTGACTGCATTAAAACCACTACAACAGTGCTGTGTCAAAACCTCCTGCAATAGCAGGGAATATGTGGAATAAAAAATGCTTAATACTGCGTGGAGCCCTCTCCTTGACAGCCCTCTTCAACAAATCCACCCCATTCTCCAGGCGGGTGCTTGGTGCTCAGGTGACGGCAGGCTCCCTTCAGCTAGCAGGTCAGCAGGAGGCCACGCAGTGCTGGAGGAGGAGAAGTGGATGACACTAGACCCATTACTATTCATCACCGTTCACAGAGCAAACCTCCCTGCTGCCATGCTGCCAGACCAGTCCCTCTGCACCCTTATGTGCCCTCCAGGAGTTGTAGCTAGCTGGGGGGAGCCCCGCAAACTGCAGGAGAAGCTGGTCCACGTGAGCTCAGTCAACTAGAGCAGCACATCTAAGCACCCTGCAGTCTCAGGAGACTTTGTGCTCTTGCTGCTCAAGTCCATATTGCTGGTGTTGCTTAGCAGGACTGAGCTCTCGTGGTGTGCAAGGCAGGCAGCTCTCCATCTGATGGCAGCCACTTCAACCTCTTCCCTGCACCAGGGAGAGCATTCCCATCCCCATGGGCACGAGGTGGCTTGTGCCCAGCCCATGGGGATGTGGCCTGGCCTCCTGGAGCTGGCTCAGGCTTGGGGCCCCGTACCGTGCCCTCATGGCCATTAGGTGTAATTATTGTTTTTCTGTGGTTTTCCAGTTCAAAGGGCCTGAAATAATGAGGGCCATGTCATAGCCTGCCAGAGTGGTGTTTTCTTACAGCAGTGGCACCACAGGTGTGTTTTGCATGCCTTGGGGTGCAGCAAAAGGGCTTTGGGGGGCATCTGAGGACAGAAGGGCTGTAGGAATACAGCACTGGAAGACCATCAAACCCCACATGGCATAGCTAAGTATGGGTTGTCTGGAGCAGGCTCAGGAGCAAATTTGCCATCAGTTGTGCCTGCTTTCTTCTTGAAAGGTGTTTGTTGGTTTGACAGAAGAGAGGGAAAACTAGATTTTGGGCCACACGGACCATCAGGATGTGGAGGGAAAGCAAGTTGTTAGCACAGAGGTGTGAACGTTGCCAGACTTTCAAAAACAAGCTGTTTAAACTATTGCTTGGCCTCACATCATTGTCACGGATTGTCCAAGCATCAGCTTCCAGCTGCTGCTTTTGCTCCAGAGGGCCACACATCTCCACCAACCGAAGAGGCTTCTTGGGGACAACTCAGCCCAGGCTGGTGCCACCATCCAGAAGGGAGATCTAGATAGTAGACTAAGGTAGCCTGGGTCACCCAGGTCACAAACTCAGCCACCAAACATTTGAAATAAATAGAAAAATTCTTAGTGTTGTGGAAAAGAGGGTTCCACCTTCTACTGCCACAGAGCCCATCTGAAGGCCTTGGTGAGACATGGGCCACATGGATGTTAGCCCTCATTTAGGGCTTCATTTTAGGGCTCAGAGCAACTTAAAGTCTTTGTGGACCTTTGCAGCAGCTGTCCCACCCCACTGAGCATCTCGTTCCTGGGAGGAAAAAGGAGGTGTGAAAGAGGAGGAGGAGGAGCCAGGCAGGAGTGCAAGGGAGTTAATTGCAAAGTAAGGAAAGAAGGAGGCAGGACAAAAGTGAAAAGGAAATAAAATCACTGGAAAGTACAACTGTGGGAGTCTTAAAGGAATCTTGTAAATCATGGAAATAAAGAGGACAGAGCCGCTTGTATAGCAGAAAGGAAGCCCAAGAGCTACAAAAGCTCTTCCGTGTCTGAGAAGTCGATGCCAAAGCGAATACATCACCGCCCATACTCCTACACTCAGAAACGCTGCAGAAAACCCCCTCGCCATGAAGAACAGCTGTAACTGAGGGATGGACAGACCTGAGCTGGGAAGGACCTATGGTCTCCAGTTTTTCCTCTGAGCTGAAAATCCTGTGGCCAGCTGCAGGTGAAACAGGGGAACAGAGGGAGAGGCATACAGAGGTAATTGGTCCTGATTTGAAAGAACTAAAAATAAATCCTGGGGGAAGACCTCAGCAAGCGTCAAGTCTCCAGGGGACACTGACTCAGGCAGAGGCAGCAAGATGCAAATGAAAGGGGAGGCAAGACCATCCTAAGCAGAAATCTCATTACAGAGACTTAGCTATTCCTGCTAACCTGTCTCCTATTTACTGCCCCCAGGGCTTAAGCAAAGAACATTAAGGATGAAATTAAGAAAGTAGAAATGTAGACTGAATGTCTGAAAAAAATCTTCCTGACACAGCAGGATGAGCCAAGTGTGTCTGCAGAGAGCTTTGCCGCCACCATCAGCTGGCTGAGACAGAGCAGGAACAGGCACAGTCCTGCAGCAGCAGCTCCTCCAGATCCAACCAAAATGCCCTGGGGATGATGCTTCCCTCCCTGCCGGGCACCTCCGGGCTCCTGGTCCCCAGCAAATTGGGAGAACAGGATGCACGGCTCACTCAGAGCATCCTGTGGGCAGGGAGTGGGCCCCTGCCACGAGCTGGGTCACTCCGAGGCTGGACCAGCTCACCGCTTGCCACTTGCCCTTGCTTGGGGTGAGGAGCACCCCACAAATCTTGAGGCTCAGGGTGGGGTTTCCATGGGAAGGTGGGAACACCTCTGCCCTGCATCCCACTGGCTGGCAGAGGATGTGCAACAGCTTATGAGTCCCTGCGCAAAGGGGTGAGCCTGGAGCACTTTTATTTTGCTGCTGTGGCCTTTGAGCTGCTCCCACAGCCCCCAGAAACACTAAGGCTCATGCAGGAGAGGCCGTGTTGTAGCAGTGAAACTTGAGTACATGCTTGCCCAGCTGGCATTTGCCATCTCTCACCCCACTCTTCTTCTGGCCCTCTTCAAAAACAAAAGAACTAATTAGAAAAAGGAAAAAACACTGAGGACCAAGCCCCACTAATGGACAACAAAGCCTTCCTCGCTCTCCTCTCCCCACTGCCATCCTCTCCAGCAGCGAAACCTGCAGCGAGTGCAAGGAACCCTCGGCTCTGGCACCCAGGCTGGCGGTGCAATTAGAGGCTGTCATGTGCTATCCGACCTGTAATTTGCTGTATTGGCACAGGCATCTGTGTTGGTAATTATGCGTAGTGGGATCCACACCATTATACATAGCTGCTAGCACAAGCAAAAAGCCAAAAGAGTGAGGCTTTGCAAGAGCACAGCTGAGTAAGAAATTTGGCACGAGTAGAAAACTTCACTCAGTGTGTGTCAGTGCCTCCCTATGGAGGGCTGGTGGGAAATGACTACAAATATCCATTTTTATAGATGAGAGTTTTATAACCAATGCATAAATAATAGCATCTTTGTTCAGTTTTCCTTCACTTCTGCTATTGCAGTGTTGCCATCCAGGCACAAATGGTGTCAGAGAGTTACGGTTATCTCTGGGATAGGAAGTGCAGCTAGGACAAGGGCTCTTTTCCAAAATCCACACTAACAGAGCCACAGCCGCTGCCAGGTGTAGGTGGATATACAATCCCATGCAGTGTTTCTGGATAACTCCAGGCCAGAGAAAGCTGAGTCTCCGTGAGATCTGAAGAGGCGAGCAAATCTCCAGCTCTCATGCAGACAGTCCTGTGTTCAAGCTTTTAAGCAAATGCTCAGCTTCAGTCACAGGCTCATGTTCCAGCAACAGCAAAAACATGGGACTTGTGGTTCACAACCATGGCAAGACCCTGTGCAGGCTGCCAGTGGCCACCAGCCCCAGAGGCTATCAGGAGTTGACAGAGGTTCACCAGGCAGGAGATGGTAGTAATTCTTTCTTCTCAAAAGGATTTTGTTCTGAAGACCTGTTTTCAGCAGTGAAGGATGCTGATACATGTCTCTTTTGACCAGAGACACCAAAGCCCAGGTCTGTCCTGCCAGGAACCTTCTCTAGCTGCTCCCTCTAACACACAACAAGGGCAAAATAGTTGCAAAGCACTGGAGCCATGGAGATCTGGTTCTGCAGCATCTCACAAAATTGCCAGACTGGGATACCCTGGCCTCAAAGCCCAGGAGCTGAAGGGGGGATGTTATTCTCTTCCAGGCTCTGTGCTCACTTGCTGTCTGATCCTGGGAAAAAAATAATCCCATCTATGTATTTTTTCCATTGTAGACCCAGAATAATACTTAAATTCTCCAGAAAAAAGACCATCCACAGAATCACAGAATGTTAGAGAATGGAAGGGACCTCAAAAGATCATCTAGTCCAATCCCCCTGCCGGAGCAGGAATACCTAGATCAGATCATCACAGATCCCTTAACAGCGTCCTGATAACACAGCATAGTACAGTGATTTACAAAAGGGTGAGAACCTCATTTTAATCTCCTGCTTAAATTGTTAAAATAATTAATTATTTAGTGGCATTTTTAATTACAACACCGCTGTACTGCTAGTTATGTTTAAAACACTTAACATTGAATCACTTAATCTACAATTTCCTGAAAGCAGCAACCACTGCTGCCTTTAATATTCCAATCCCAAACTGTCCTGGAAGTGTTATTTTTATTTGTACACTTCAGTGGCCACTGGTAATTCTGCAGCTCAAATCAACATAACACATTTTCCATTCCCTAAAATGACACCAAGGTATTTGTGAGAATTGCAGCTGTCCAACCAAATTATCATCAATCACATTAAATTAGAAAGCATGAGGGGGATAGTTCAGTTTTAAATCATCATTTTTGTTCTAAGTTGAGCAGGAGAAAAGAAGTTGCTAGTCTTCCCTGTTAGCACCCCTAGACTTCACCCCCATTCCTGCTGCTGATGCTCAGCAGGTCCCTCCAGGTGTGGGGACCTTCCTTTGAGGATGACAAGAGTTTGGAGGAGAAGCTGTAGTGTTACCCATCCAGCACACACCTGGGAAGCTTCAGTGGGAGCTGAGCCCACTGGAGACTGCAATGAAGAGAAAACAGAAGGAAACAGAGGTTTAGCAGAAGAAAGTTGCCCACACAGAGATGCCACAGCATGCCATAGTAGACCTGAGGTCTCCATGGGATTCTGTGGTTGAACACCACACCCTGGCATCCCCAAGCTCTCGGGCTCAGTGATGGTCCTGCCCCTTCACTCCTCCACAACGCACAGGCACCGATGGGAGGGGCTGCCTTCTTCTGTGCCTGGCCTTCCTGGTTTGACTCATAATTTTATGATAAGTGAAAACCATATTTCCAGAGCTCTCCCTGCATAGCCATCGCCTGTCATTGCACACAGCTGAAGATCATACCCACCTGGGCATTAAAAAGCCAGATATGTTTCAGCTGGTATCTCATTTCAGTCTCTCTCTAACATTTTTATGGAAAAAGGCTTTACTGAAAATCTGAGGTCACACTGCATCCTTGTGTCAGGTAAAGATAAACAGCAATGTGGTTTCAAATCTCAGCTTACAGTTACAGCTGTCCCCTCAGTTCCCTATTACAGAGGAGTACTTCTGTGTTCACGCCTTAGCATGGATGGGTAGAGCATCTCTCACAGCATCTTTGAGAAATCCCTTGAGAAGACCTAGTGGTCTTCAGGAAGCCAGGAAGAAACAGATGGAGTTGCGACTTTGTCTGAGTAGGGGACATAGGGAATAGTCTAGTCTTGGTCATAGGAAATAAATAAACCCAGGTGACCCACCAACACCACCCAAGCAACGTATGTGAGCTGTCAGGATCAGCTCTGCCATCTCAGACAGCTGTTTTGAATGCAGACCACAAGAGTGAACAGCATTGTCATCTCTGTGGTGACACTGGGGCTGGGTGCTCTGCTGACCACCTACCCCTAGTTGACGTTGTTGTGCTGCGCTAAGCCTCCAGACCCCAAAATGCTAGCAGTGATGCAGAGTAAGCTTAAGGGAACTCATCCCTTCTGCTTTCTCTGGTGTTCACCTGCAATGCCACACTGACTGCTGAATGCACCAGTATGGCACCATCAGTCCTCCTCTGGGACAAAAGAGGAGAGTTGCTTTAAAAACAAGTATTTAAATGTGCTTTTTAAATTCTATCCAAGGGACTTTGGATTTATATTTGACTAAGCCATCCCTCCATCAGATCTCCTCTGCTGGGAGCAGAAACAGCTGGGGATGACATAGGAACATCAGAAAACTCAGAAGCATAAGTAGCATCCAGGGACACTGAAGCATCTGAGAATCAGCACCAAGCACCTCCGTCCTCTCACCAATTGCTTGGTGCAACACAGGTGCCCCAGCACTTACGGCTCCAGTTTCGCTTTCTTGTTCATCATACAATGGATGACTGAGCTGGGGGAAGCTGCCAGTCAGCAAAAAAAAACATTTCTGAACACTTCCACGAGCAGATGTGGCATTGCAGAGAAGCCTGGCTCATTCCTGAAGAGCCCTCTGCTGCAGAGCAGCGTGGCCATGCCGGCCCTTGGTTTTCTAACCATAACCAAGCGGGCACTTGTGCGGAAGGGAGACGGTAGAGGGCAGCTCCATCCCGCTTAACGCTGGCAATAGTGCTTGCAAGCCGCAGCTCTGCACACTCCGCATGCAAAGGTGAGGCACATGGTTTTTCACTCAGGGATCGTGAAGAAGGTGGTGGCAGATGCTGTCTTCTGTCCTCACTCCTCATCCTCAGTGCCTCTGTGCAGCGCAGAGCCCACCCGCCCTCTCTGCAGGGTGACTTGTGATCTGAGTGACAAAAATGCTGGGGTCCATCGTGTCTTCTGGGGCTGCAGGAGACTCAGCATGATCCAGCTGCCTGGCAAGGGCTTGATTTGGCCCTTGGGATGCCCCTGCTGAATCTACTGCCTTTCTGCAGGGAAGGATGAGGTTGGCAGATGTCACCTCCCATGCCTGTGTGGGGTCCCAGACCCAGGGGTGGGTGACAGGGCAGCAGGGATACTGGCCTCATCCTGGCCCTGATCAGGATGGTTTGAACTCTTTCTGGAAAAAGTCCATGCGTCCAATGCTAAAAATCAGGCAAACACCTTTCACCTTTCCCCTTTCCTCGTGTTGCCACATTGAAGTGAAGTGCTGAGCTGGGACAGGATCACCTCGTGCATCACAGAGCGACAAGAAAGGACACAACCTTGTTAAAGAAGTATTTTCTGCAAATCATTCTTCAGTAAACAGATCAGAGGAGCCCTGGCTCTTACAGAAACAGCAGTGAAGAGGGTCAGTGGCAGAAATTTCATCCCAGAAATTATTTATAGCCTTTCTTTCCCAGTACCCAGGACCTGGACAATTTGTTAGGTGATCAACACCCGTGTGTGGCAAACAAACTCAGACTGGAAGCTCCTGCTGGCTTGCAGCAGTAATTTTGTTATCTTCCCAAAGGCAAAGGCGGGCACGAACCACGGTGGTCCATCTTCTGTGGCAGGTGTTTTCTTTCTCCTCTCTCCTGAGGTCCATTTCAGAATTTAAATCCTGGCTTTCACCACGCTTTATCTGCATGTGCGATACTTCGCAGGAGGGTTTGACTCTAGAAGCAATCAGACAGCAATCAGCCACCACAACCATCATGTTTCCATCTGCAACATACAGTCTGACTCCCCCAGCACTGGCAAAGGCTTGTGGAGACAGCCCACACTTCCACTCTGAAAAGTCAGCAGGGAAGAGGTCCCTTGAAGCATGAATAAATTGAGAAAAATAATTAACTATGACAATTAATTTGGCAACATCCATTGCAATTTTGCACCTCCAGGATAGAAAAATGCCTGCAGCTCATTGCATTGATTCTTCACTGTGTTTCTAAGAAAAACACGGGGGAAGCAGATGCTGCTCGTCCCAGAGGTGTTGTGCACACCAGTGGGACCAGTGGCACGTCACACATGTGCCTGGTCCAGGCTGTGGCAGAACAGTGCTGCCCCGATTGAGCCCAGGTGCAGCACCGCACGAGGAGCTCACTCCACTGCAACACCACTGGGTCACCTCCAGTGACACAGGCGCCTGGCTGCTGCAACAGGGCTTTTCCTAACAGAGACCAACACAATGTTTAAAATCCAGGACACGTATTTCTGCAGCAATACACATCCGACAATGTTTGGGAAAGGCTGAAAACTGAGGACCTTCATTTTGTCATTGCAGGAGATCTCTGCAGACCCCAAGTGTGTGGTGTCACCCAGCCCACCAGCAGGGATCCCCTGCCTTCTGTACCCCAATGCTGTCTGCCCAGCACTGACGGCTCACATAAAAACATGGGGGCTTCTGCTGCAGGCAGGGGAGGTGACTGCCAGGTTGCACCCGTGGGCACAAGGCAATGATGGGCTCCTACCTGGCTCGCAGCAAGAATGCCAGCCCACTGTCCCCCCAGGACACCCCAGTCTCTGGTAAACTCGAGGCAGCATATCTCAGAGTCACAGAGGGGTTAAGGTGTGAAGGGACCTCTGGAGGACATCTGGTCCTGCTCAAGCAGGGCCACCTACAGCTGGTTGCCCGGGACCATGTCCATACATTTTTTCAGTATCTCCAAGGATGGAGACTCCAGCAAATGCCAGCCCACTGTCCCCCCAGGACACCCCAGTCTCTGGTAAACTCGAGGCAGCATATCTCAGAGTCACAGAGGGGTTAAGGTGTGAAGGGACCTCTGGAGGACATCTGGTCCTGCTCAAGCAGGGCCACCTACAGCTGGTTGCCCGGGACCATGTCCATACATTTTTTCAGTATCTCCAAGGATGGAGACTCCAGCAACCCATGTCAGTGCTTGGTCACCCTCACGGTGAAGAAGTGTTTCCTCATGTTCAGATGGAGCCTCCTGCTTCAGTTTATGCCTGTTGCCTCCTGTCCTGGGATGGTTACATGGGCTGGCTTCTGCTGCATGGTGCAGTCAGGATGACTCATGTGGTATCGCACGCATTGCAGTTACTCAGAAAGTAAAACAGAAAGGGAAGTGGGAGCCCTCCTTGGCAGATGGGGCCCACTGAGGATGCCCTTTCCCTTTGGCTGGTGAGAAGACATGCCTCATCCTTGAGCGGCTGCTGTGCCTGTCTCCATTTCCCACAGTCGTGGCCTCAAGCCCATTACTAGAGGTTTCTGCAGCTCAGGTTTACCCCAGGGGACACACCCAACCCAGGTCACCCACCCCCCGCTGGTGTGCCCAGGCCTGGGGGTCTGCTCATGGATGCTGCGAGGCAGGTGCTGCCCAACTGGGGTCACCACCGTAGGGTGGCTGGGGCAACCAGATATACTAAAGGTCCACATATTTTTGGAGAAGAACCAAAAACCATCACCATGCACTTACTGACCAAGCCTCAGCAGGGATGCGGGGGTCTCCTGAACTGTTATAATCCCAGGCCTGAGCTCGGGGGAGCTCTGGAGCCTCTCAGAGGCTCCTTATGCATCTTCAGACCCAAACCAAAGTCCCCAGTGACGCTTCCCCAACCACTATGCACCCATTGACCACCTCGCTGGAGTGCCCACCCACTGCTGCCCTCTGACATGCCTTTTTATTTCACTGTCCTTGAGCTTTTCTGTTCGTGCAATAGCCATAAGGCCCCAAGGCAGATACCTCTGCGGTTTTAGAGGGGCTCTACTGCTGAAGCACCGAGCTGCTCCCACATGGACATCACAGCCCCCAGGCTGAGCAAAGAGCGGATCTCCATGAGTCATTGAACTCCTCTCCCCTGAGAAGCAGTTTGCTCTCAGTTACATGCTGGAGGTGTGCACGTCTCCAACAGAAGGTGGGAAAAAGAAGTCTTTAGCTCTCAAGTGTAAAATGAATGTTCAATAAATAGAATCATTTTTCAGCCATGAAAAAGCAGCATTTGAGTCACCAGCACCCCCAGGCTATTTACTTGGCTATGCAACTGGTGGCTTTGTTATGCAGGCTATGGGTTTTTGCTTGAACACTTCCGCTGCCTGTCTGGTTTGCTTTTAAATAAGCATGAGGCACAGGCTGATGCTGTGGGGACACCTGGAATGAGGCAGCCCAAGCTCAGCCCTTCCCAGGCACTCAAAGAAGATCTGCCAGGGAAGTAGAGCAGAGTGATGGGTAGAGTTTGTTGGCACTGTTGCTTGCCCTTTGCAGTCTCCTTCTTTTCCCTAATTAATTTGCCACAAATTAATTAAGGCGCTTAAGCCTCAGCCCCTGCCAGTGCCCATCCCCTGCTGCCTTCCAAACCAGCGTGCCCCTGGGGAGGCAGCAGTCAGTACTGCTTTCCAAGAAAAAGATTACATGTGGAATGAAGGTCCCAGGCCAGTACGTGCAATGTCTTTGGATTCAGGCACCATTCACTCGATGGCATGGGCTGACTTAGCTGCCTTTAAGGTTACTGGCAGGCTGATGTGCTTCGCAGGACTATGGGTGGTTTGCTGAGATGGCTTGTTCCCTGTCACATAATGATGATGGTCTGCTAGGGTCTGATTCTGCCCAGTTCAAGGCAAAGCAGAGCTTCTCATTGAGTGTACAGCCAGAGCTCTGCTCCTTCCAGAAGCCCCTCTCAGCAGCTGTGGTGCCAGAGTAAATCCAGCAGCCAGCTCTCCCCTTTGCACTTCTTCTGCAAACACACATTAGTGCTCATCACGGTTTTCACAAAAGCAAGTAAAAATGCGCTTACACTGGACAGAAATTTGGAATATTCCTTCAAATATCCTGTCAGCTGGATACTCGTTAGCTACATCCCTGTTGGCATCATGAGCATGGTAGGCAGCGTTCCCCAGGGCTAGCCCTCAGTGGCCCACCATGGCTCATTCATGCTGACCATGATTCTTCCAAACCCTTCCTGGGGATGCTCTGGGAGGTAGCTTGGGACAAAGATCTCTCCCAGTAGCTAGCTTGAGTGCAGCCACCCTGTTTTGGGGGGACAGAGAGCTCAATCACACAGGTGTGGGCCACCCCAATCCAGCTGCTACAGACCCAGAGAACAGCCCAGGGCACCTTCCCGTCACTGATGCTGGTACAACCACCATGTCCTACATCCTGAGGACCCCCAAAACAAGCACGTGTGAGATCCAACAAGTCATATTACCCCCTTGTCTGTGTCAGGGCTGTGGTTCTTCATGTGGACCATTCTTCAGGCAGCAGCTGTGACCCAGTGAGCACCTGATAAGCAGCCAGCTGCGGGTTTCAGCTCCGTACCCAGCACTTCCCCTTGGTGGGTTGATGTCAGGTCCCTGCCAAGAGAAGCAGGGACATGTGCTTGAGTGGCATGTGCCCACAGGTCACCTCCTGTCCCCTTCTAGGGAGTTCTCCACTTACTTTCAGGTCCCTGTAGGGTCTCTGACTGAAGGCAGTGGAGCGTCCACAACCTTTCCCACACGATCATGCCAGCACAGGAGCTTTGGGGTGAATGCCACGGCGGGGGGCGGGCACCTTGGCAGGGACAACTTGGACTTGATTATTTTGCATGTAATCGTGGCGTGTTTGTGTAGCTGTTTGGTATGCAGCCCTCCACCGCTGAGCATTGCCAATGGGTCACACCTTCTTCTTCCTCCCCTCCACTCCATGCTGTGATAGCCTGTCTAGCTTGAAACCTCATTAGCTTAATTTAAGAGGTTATTTTGTGAGGAAGGCCAATCCATGCCAAAGCTAACACAGGAAAAGAACTGTCATCTGTTTCCTCTTTATGAAGTGTTATTGCTATGCTGAAAACACGCCCCAAACCCCTAATGTTTGATCCAAGACAAAGACACCATCCAGCAACAATAAAACCACTTATGCTTACACTGCTAGCCCAGTCCAGCCAGAGGACAGGGTCTCCCAAGCATTAGATTGGGAGCATCTAATGCTTGGGAGACACTGTCTTAGGAGACCCCATGTATATGAACAATTTGTCATGCAAAAACAAACCTTCCAGAGGTGACCATTTTGTGGTGCCAGCATCATTATTCAGTATCTTCACAGAAAACCAGACCAAAATAACCACCACTGGAGAAACCATTCCGGAGCAGCTGGCTGAATAGGTAGAATGAAAACAATTTCAGTCCAAAACGTAGTTATTCAGAATTAAATCCTTTTGCTTCAGAATAGAGTCTGCATGGGAGTTGCTTGAGAGCAGGTTATTCTGTTACAGGTATGCCCAGCCCTCTGTGGACAGGTGCCAACAAGTTCAACATAAGATTAATATGCACATTAAGATGGAGAAAGGATAGATAAATAAATAAATGAACCCCTAAACCCCAAAAATGCCCAAAGCAGGTCCAGGAGCTGTGACACCAAACCAGGGTATTGCAGCTGAGCCCCCCAGGACCTGCTGCAGAAGGGGTGCTGCCAAAATTGCTGTGAAAACCCAGAGAGGGGAGGGGGCAAAGATGATGGCTACATGCCAAGACGCTCGTGGGGTTTGCTGCTTCTGAGCACGTGCTGGCAAGGAGGCAGGATGAGACCTGCAAGGGGAAAGGTGGCACACACAGTAAATAGTGACTGTGTTCAAGGTGACCCGTATATGTGAATAATTCTCACCTGCCTGGGCTGTGCCACCCAAAACAGCCCCATTCTGGTTTTCGGTCTTTGGCCTTTGGCAAAAAGACAGGACTCACACACAATGATGCTGCTGCATTGGCAGGAGGCACCCAGCCGAGCAAGTGGGGCAACTTCTTCAGCCAAAATAAATGGTGTTGCTTCATCAGGCAATAGCCTGTGGATCTAGCCCACTCCCTCCTGGCCAGGCTCACTCAGGGCACGGGTGGGTGAACCCAACTGGGGCAAACAGGAAAACTTTAGTTTTAGGGGCAAATGGGGATGCCCAGAGTCCTGCCTGTACCAAGCACAGCTGCAGCCTCCAGACTGCTCTGCGGGCTGTCATCAGTGCACCGCACTGCTGCAGTGCTCAGGGATTCCGCCTGGCAGAGTGGTCATGAATCCCACTGCCATCAGGGCACGGTGGGAAGGTTTGTTCCTGGAGGCTTTGCCACAGGCACCAGAGCCTTGTCCCTGGTTATGAGGAAGATGTATTGGGAGGAAAGATTGGCTCTGACCAGCCTGTGCCATGGGGTTGTGAAATATCATTGGGAAGATGTCAGGGCTTGTGCATTATATCTGGCTTTTTGAGCTTCACAATTAAATGTTGAGCTCGTCATCTAATTTACTACCACATTAAACATATAAAACAGCAACTTATTGTTTTATAATCTCTCTCAGGGGAAGTTAAGCTGTTGCAGCATCCTGCAAGAGCTGCAGTGAATGCTGGCGGTTACTCCAACACTGCCAGGGATCTCATTGCGAGAGTTCTTCCAGCCAACAATACAGCACTGCCCACAACCCACAACAGTAGGTTCATGCCAGCACCACGGCAGCCGTGTCTCTGGCCTTCTCTGAGCCGTCCTTGGTGTGACTCCCCCAGCACATGGCCCCATCGAGCTCTGGGACCTGCAGCAGCATGCTAACGCAACCGCTGGTGCCGTACAGCGCTGACCCTAAGCGCATTTAGACATTCTTCCATCTTCTCTTGCACTGCCACCACCACCACCTCCTTCCCGACCCACAGCACAGGCTGTGGGCACACTGCTCCCTGCCAGTGCCGCTGTGGTATTCCCAGCGTGGTGACACGATGACCAAGTCGCACATCCCGTAACACAGGAGTGGTGGGGCACTGACTGGGCTCAGGGGTCCCCATGGCACAGAGTCACCCCTGCTGATCCCTGCTCCTCAAAGCACCTGGCACAGAGGCTGGAAGAAGGGGGTGCCATTGCCCTTACCTCACTGGTAGGGAACAGTGGCTTGCGGATGTGTGTCATGTCACCGGTAAACGTGTCCCTGCTTCCTGTTGGCCACAGCTATCTATGTCTTCCCTTTGCACCCCATACCTGCACTGAGATAGGAAAAGGCAAGCAAATAACAAGAGAAAAGACATTGTGCTGGAGAATTTGCTGCTGAAACACTATTTTTTGATGTGACTTTCTTCTGTGTGGCTCCAAATTTAGGTTGAAGAAGCAGATGTGGAGAGGATTGCAACCTGGTATGGCCAGCCATGAGTGTAAGACATCAGACGGGGTCTGCAGGCGAGGTCCCTCCTCTATCACAGGTGTGTGACCCCTGCTGCCAGACACCCAAGTCTCTGCTCTCTGCTCAGCAGCCACCAACCATAGCAGCCAGAGCTGCTGGACTGCAGGAGCTCCTGCCAGGAAGCTGCAGATACCACCACCACAGCAAGGAACCGTCACCATGCCCAGAAAGGTTTGCTTGGGAAGTTGCCGGTGGCTCTGTCCATGTACAGGATCTCTTCACTGATAAAACCCAAATGCCTGCGACTTGCCATACGGGGACGGGGGAGGGAAGGGGGTGGTCAAGGGATGCTCCTCACTCGTGCTCCATGCCCTTGAAGCTAGCAAGGCCAACATCAGTGGAGTTTGGCTGGAAAAGGTTTGATGCTAGAAATTTCACCTGGTTTCTCTAAAGTGAAGGAAATGTCATATTTGCCAGGATGGTTGACAATAAGGGCATCAAAGTGTCATCGTTCCTTCTGGCCTTGGAGACTTCAGTTCCCCTCCTCTCCCCTGACTCCTCAACTCCTCCAGCTTTTCACTGGGCAGCTGGCTCATGAAACCACCACAACAGCAGCTTTGCACCACAGCCATGAGAGCATGGAGCGAAGGATGCACAGGTTCACACATTTTCAGGACACATTCAACACTCCCTGGGATGCCAAGCCCTAAATAACTGTCACTCCAGGGTATTAGCTGGGGTGCCCTGTGCAGCTGTTTGACAGGAGGAAATGCTTCGGACACAAGCCTCATCTGATGCTTGTAATTGTCTTGTGCTGCATGGCAAACCTTCAGCGTTGCCATGGTTTTCTAGGTTGCAAGGGGTGTTTTTACTCTGTATGTTAGTTTTTCACAATCTGCTTGTCTTAATTCTTTACATAGGTGGATCAAAGGTAGTCAAAATGGGGAACATAGTGAATGCCATCAATAGGGCTGTGTCTTGATGTCACATTGGGTTATTCTGCACAATGGTTGTATCTTCAAGAATTCAACTTCAGCGTGGCTGATCTCTGCTCATGGAGTGAGGAGTCTGCCAGAGCCCGTTCCTGCTGCCTGTGTCTCTCTGAATTTATAAAACTTGCTCTAGCCCCTGGCCAGTCTGAGACCTCTGCAGATCCTTTGTAGGTCTCAGAGATTTAAAAGCAACAGCAGACAGGCTTTCATTGTATCAGGTGCTTTGCTAATAGGCCAAAATAATTAAAAAACAAAATTAATACATAGACACTTATTTTTTTTATGAAAGCATAAGCAGTAAAGGGTTGAGCTGAATGACCGAGGACATTTCAGCTCACAAAGCTCCTGACTCACTGCAAAGGCCCTCCCTCACTGTGGTCTTCTCGCATGTGTTGGGAACAGTGGGGCTGGCTGGAGCCAGGGCCCTTGGTTCCCACTGGCTCTTTGTGAGATGGGACTCCAGCAACAACTGCTGCTCCCCAGGGAATGCAGCTTCACAGTGGTGTGGCTGTCAGAAAGAAATGGAGTGCTGCATGGAAGATGCTGTCCAGGAGCAATGTACCCATGAAGCCTGAAGCTCTGCTGGTCCTGCAACTTGCTGGGTCACAGCAAAGCTCAGAGCCATCCTGCTGGGTTTCTTCCACATCTGTAGTGAACTCCTCTTAGCCAATAAACTCTTCTTGGCCTCTCTGTTGTCTTGCTTCTTATCACAGAGAAATGCCTCCACTTCTCAGCAGCCTCCTCTTTGCCCAGCAGCTTTCACAAGAGCTTTGGGAGTTTCCTCTTTTTTTTCCCCCTTCAATCTCGTTTCTCCAGCTATTGGGTTGTGATGGGTTTGCCCTTCGTTGGGAGCCAAACCACACACCCACTCACCC
>NW_010106811.1:809-24819 GCF_000699245.1 Pterocles gutturalis | reverse complement strand
CATGGACGGTCGTTAGCGCAGGGCTTGCTCAGGCTTACATTGGGGATTTGAGTAAAGCTTTAAATACAGTTCATGGTTTTATTGCTTCTGAAATGGCTGCAGGTGCGTGGTAGCAGGAAGTGAAAGCAGAGGAGCCCTGAGGGAGCCTGGCTCCAGCCGTGGCAAGCAGGTACAGCCTGCGAGCGTTCCCACCTTGCTGACGATCTGGTGGGTGTCGGCATTCACCCGTGTCACGGGGATCTTGGGGCTGAAGTTGTGCCGCAGTTTGGGACCTTCACGGGCAGGCTGCGTGCTCATGTTGGTCTCCCTCCCTGCATGGGGACATCTTGAGAGCTCGGCTTGCTTGGCCGTCCCTGTGTGCCCACGGGAAGGGATCGGGAGGGTGTTTCGGGAGGGTCAGCACCACAGAGCGGCATCGCGGGCTGTCCCTGACCCTCTCCAAGCCTTGGCTGGATGTCTGCTGATGAGATGGGGTGAGCCTGCTCCGTGCCCCATGTGTTTGCTTTTGGAGCTGATGGATAATTTTGGGGGAGGCTGTAAACAGCAGAACGTCGGCGGTGTGAGGCGAGGCTGGCTGTCGATGGTGGGCAGGCCTGTGTCCGAGGAGGCTGGCTGCGGGGCGCTGGGGGAAGCGAGGCCGAGAGCAGCACCCGGCTGCCCGCCCTGCGGCCTCCCTGGTGTTGCACAAAGCTGTCTGCCTTCTTCATCTGACAGCCGGCCTGTTACCTACACGTTTTTGCATTGTCTTGTTGAGGAATTTGAATGTACAGTCTGTGAAGCGAGGCATCAAAGCGTTAACCCTCACTTTTAATTATTACCTTTATTTTTGGAAAGGAGTGGCAGTCAGAATAACATACTTAATAGGAATAAAATATTTATTATGCACCTTTTCTTTCTCCTTGGTCTGTGCCCAACTGGGGTTGCCAGATCTCCCCAGGGATGGCAGATGTGCAGGGAGCAGAGCTGTGGTTCCGAACTGCTCCTGTCCTCACCGCCTCTCGTCACCGAGCGCCGAGGTTTCATAATCTGCATGTGCAATTATACGTACTCCTAAATGTTGCTCACCTCGTGTTAGGGTTATTCACTGTTTGTTCTTACGTGTCAACACCACATGTGATTGGAACCTTAATTGCTCTCTGCACTCCTGTATTTCTCCTTCCCCTCCTGGAGCAGTTTGTTGAAGGGAGAGCCCAAGGCAGCACAACGCTACCAGGGTTTGGGCTCTCCTGCTCACTGGGCTGCACACACAGCGAGTGCCTGGAAAAATGCCCCTCCAAGTCATGACAAATTAGCCATCGCAGACAGAAGCAGAGAAGAAGCTCTGTGAGGAGATCTATGACTTGATCCAAGAATTATGTGATGCGCAAAGATGGAGAGAAAAGCAAACTTCGCATCCAAGGCATGGAGGCTGTGGTGCTCCTGCCCCAGGGTGCTCTGGTGCAGCCCTCAGAAGGCTGCTGAGGTCTCCCCCATCCCACCTGTGCCCAGCCAGTACCTGTTGCTGCAGTGCCATAGCCAGGAGAGCCCCTAGGCAAGCTCTGATTGTCATTAGTGAAGTTGCCCGTGGTTGTTAGCAGCTGAAGCTGGCCGTACAAGCAGTGAATTTCCTAGTAACTAGCTAGCAGGAAAATATTGTGGGTCTGCATGTATCGCCTACAGCTGGATCTGCCATGTTTGTTACTGTCAAGGTAAGTGAGGTGAACCCCATTTTTCTCTACTATGGCAGAACACTCTCTGAGTGGAATCAGCTTTACTCCATTTTTCAAAGCAAGCCAGCAGCAGGACCTCCAAAGGTATAGCTGCGATGATAGCTACTGCTGCAAGACACCGCGGGGCTAGTTGGGCTAGAGGGGTTTTAGCAGGTTTCTCTGCCCACCCACCCCTGTACTGTGCCAATGTGCTTGTATCACGATGGGAGTTATTTCATGGTACCCCATCAATAAAGTGCTTTCCGGAGACCCTGAGCACCCTTGCCCTCACCCCACTGTCCTTGTTGGGAACTCTGCATGCACAGTATGCCACTGGATGTATCTGTTACGTGAGTGGGAATGTGTAGGAAGAGCCTGAGATTTCAGAATGGCAGAAATTAGTCTGATGAAGAGAAATTATTAGAAGGCAAATGCAGAAATACTAGGTTCACACGGCTTGTTATCCAAACCTACCATAATGGCAAAGAGATGGGAGGAACCTCCATTGGCAGCTGGGGTGTGTCTGGTGCCAGCAGTGTAGGGTATGTCTTCCAGTCTGCATCGAAAGAAAAAAATTAGGCAGTGGTTGATTACCTCTTGGTTTTAAATAAGTGTAGTATTGAGCACAAATTAAAAACAACCTTGAAATGGCACAGATTCATAAACTGTACACTGGAATTTTAAAAATTACCTCAATTGGAATCCTGGAAGCATCTGTTACATAATTAATGCACTTAAAAATATAGTCTATTTATGATTAATCCAGGACTGTAGTGTGTGCTAGTTAAATGTCTGGATCCCAGGGTGCAATGCGAGGAAAGAAATGCAGTTGTAATCTATTTGACGGTTATAGGAAAGGACATTTGCTACAAGTAAATACATTTTCCTCGGTCTTTTTATTTGTCAGGGCCAAGCTTATGTCTGTTGTGCTGAGTTTGTTGACTGGTAAATGTTTTGAGATTTATGCTGATAATTTTGTAGATCTGCTGGAAAAAATAACTCAAGAATAATTAGAGAGATTGACCGTATAGTAATGTACCACACGTGTGACAGCATTGCTGGGTTGATGATCTTGGATATGGTATGTGCAATTAAAAGTGCTAAGGCTCAGTACCATGAAGCTTTTCAAACACTCTTCGCGATACACAAATGCTTTAGGGGATGCATGTTTCCCAAAGGATAACTTGCCGAAGTTACTGGATGTCTTTGGTCTCCTCTCCAAAGTATTTCAGGTTGAGACCTCCTGGGTGAGAGTGCTGGAGCAGGCACAGCAAGCCCGAGTACGACTTGACAAACTCAGCTTGTGCAGTTTGTTTTTTTTACCAGGAAGGTTTCAGGGGCTCTCTGGCCTTATTTTTTGGGAGGCTTTTGAGTTGGCAGGCAGCCACCGGGTCTTGGAACGATTCTGGCATTGCATTTCCTCTGACAGATTCTTCTCTGTGCCCTCTGTTTCTGTTCCTTTTTTTTTTTTTTTTCTCCCCCTTCATCTGACCACTTATCTTGTTGGGTTTGTGTAGGATCACATTGTGCAAAACCCTTTTCTCCTTCCATCTTATTTTCATTACTGTTTTGTAAAAGCCTGCAAGCTGTGTAATTGCCCATCATCACCCTGTTGTTCCAGGGTGGCCGTCCCATGGGCCATGGGTGGCCGTGGGTCCTGCGTTTCCCTACCTGCCTTGGGCTGGCTGAGCATCCTGAGCTGCCTGGTGCAATGGAACCTGTAAAACGGTCCCTTTCCAAATGATTATTTTTTAAAGTGAACAATCGTTGTGTGTGTTGGCTTGGGAGGGATTTTGAGATTAAGCTCTGCAGGTCCTGTTGCACCTGGTCTATCCTGTGTCGCTGCTGGATTATTAAAGGGGTTACCCATATTGAAACCATGTGTGCTCTTTGGTATACCGGCTAGCCCTGCCGTCGGCAGCAGGCCAAGATACGGCACAGTGTGGAGGTTGGCACCTCTACCTTTGGGCTCTGCCTTAGAGCCCCAGACCTGCAGGGAGACAAGATGGGGATGTGGAGGGGAGACAGTTATTTCCCATTTATCTTTGGCACCTCTATGGCTGTCTTTCAGCACCATACCCACTATGGATGCTGGAGGCATCGTTGCAGATTGTCCATTGCAGACGTGCGAGGTGTACGGCAGCGTGCCTCTGCTCCAGCATCCTCTCCCTGAGGCTGTCTGCATTGCCAGTACTGGAAGTGAGTGACTAATGAACTCGAGTTTCCACTTACTATTGGTTGTCTTGGATTGTTTCTGCGCTTCGGAGTCCCTGATGTCCCTTCAAAATGTAATGAGGGAGGAGCGAGCCTGGTTTTGTGGGTTTTGTGAAAGACTGAGACGTTGTAGCCTGTGTCGAGAAAACTCTTAGCCGTAGACTGTGCTCTTGGCTCTTCCTTGCCATTAATCTCAATGGAAATGTTACTTCTGACTTTTCCCACTGTATAATGCAAACCCTTGTTATCTTTGCAGTATAAAAGTGGACTCAGCATGGGCTTTTCCTTTAGTTCTAAAGAGAGATGGATGTTGAGATAATGTGTGTGCCAGACTGTATTTCTAGTAAAATGGGGCAAAAAAAAATTATTACTATTGGTAACTTAATTTTCTGCAAACTAAAGAGTCCCAAAGAAAAACCCACTTCAAAAACTCTTTTTTCTTCCTTTTTTTTTTTTTTTTTTTTTACACAAAGGTTGCATTTTAGCTGTATTTTAGTGGTCTAGAGTTTCAGCCACTTTCTTTGATACCAATTTGTGTGAAAGCAGTTGTGTTACACAGAAGGAAATGATAAAATCTACAAATTAAGGCAAAGGATGAGAAGGGCAGTGCATAGCATGAAATGGAGATGTATTTGGATCTAATGAGTGTTTCTGTGAGTACACGCCAGTTCTTTTGTTCCTTATGGGCCAGGTTGGTGATGTTTGGCAAGTTTAATGGATTAGAGTGGGTGGCTGATAAAACCAAAGACTAAGATTTTAGGGAAAAGCAGAATCTGGTGACTACAGTAGTGCAAGTTTATTTTTAGAACTCAGTTGCATTTGAGTCGCTAGCATTAGAAAAACTTCTTAGCTCACATTATACTGCGAATTTCTTTAATTTATTTTTAAAGTGGAAATTTTGCAAGCTGACGTTTTGCAGCATGCGTAGTATGATTTGGCTGACAGCATTGTCTGGCAAAAGAAATAACCAAATTATTATTCAGTCATGGGTTTTTAACAGCCGCAAAGCAAGTGGATGTTAACTAAATGATGCAATTTATTCCCTTCCTGCTTATTGCCAGCTTGCCTATTACAGAGAGACTGCCAGCTTTAAATAAGTGGTACCCAGATGGTAGTCGCATGACGCCCACTTGGTTACAGAGCCTAAGCAGGGAATAACTCGGCAGCCACTACAAGCTGTGGGTCAATTGAGGGGGAATGCCTGTTGCTTCACAGTTTTGCATATGTAAATCTGTTAATGTTATGGCAGTATTGTGCGGTCTAAACACAAGCAGTGCCTTTCTCTGGGGCCCAGATGAACTTGGATCGCTGCCCGGTTAATGAGAAGCCGAGTGCGGGGAGCGGCAGTCGGAGCCTGCCGCTGCCGATCGCTTTCCTCGCCGTGAACTCCCTGCATCCCGGATGCTCTCCTCCGGCAGCGCTGCCCGGGGCTGACAAGGCTGGCTGGAGCGCTGGGGCAAACACCCCCCCTCCTCTATTTTTAGCCCCAACACGGAAGAGGGTTGGCTTGGCCCGGCTGACGTTTCCCTTCTGTCTGCCACACTTCTGCGCTCGCCTTCATCGACTGCAGATGTGGCGTGCAGCCGCCTCCGAGAAGTCATGAACTGTGTTGTCTGCGCCCTTTAACAGCCAACATCTGCTGCGGCCGCCTGATGGAAGCGGCATGGAAACAATTTTGGGGAGAGCGCTGAAGTTTGGCCCTACAGATGACTACTTTATATTAATTGCATCGAGATAGTTATCGTACAAGTCGGGTTTGAGGCTGATCTCTCCCCCCCCATCACTTTATTATTGTTTTAAAAGCAGTAGTTAAAATTGTTTGACATGGGAATGCTTTTTATTGTTGATCATTTCTGGTTCTGAAAAGTTTATTACAATGGGTGAAAACAACAACCAAAAAAACCCATAAAAAGCTGGGGCTGTAATATGCTTAAAGGCTAAAGAAGTACCAATAGTCTTGATTTAACCAGAGAAAATGTTCCTTGAGGTATTGTAAATTTTATGTGCCAGATGAAAAGCATTAAGTGTGTTATTCTTCACGAAGGAAAAACATTCTGATTTTTAACAATTTTATAAATTATATTAATGCTGTAATATGGCTTAAAAAGTTTTGGGCCTGTTCCAGGAGCGCTTGCTCCATGGGCAGGTCCTGTGGGGTTTGCCCATGGGGGTTGCGGGTCGGGGGCCCTGCCTGGAGCCGGGCTGGGTGCAGGGACTTGACAGACAAGAAATCTGTCTTTTTGGGCAAAGTGTTCCGTTGCTGCTTTATTTTTCGTTTTCTTCTTTTTTTGGAAGTTGCAAGTGAGCATTTTAAATGGAGCAAGAATAAAACTGAGGGAGAAAATAAGCTGCTTTGGAATGTAGTGGAAAGCTGAGATGCTTCAGTATTTTATCTTTATTTTGCTAATTATTTGTCATGGAGATCTGAGTTGATTCCCTGAGATTTGTTTTAAGCCTCTTAAGAGTAATTCTTTTTTTTTTTTTGGCTAATGGTAATTTTCCTCCACTTGATGTTCCCCATCTAGAGTGTTGCAGTGCTCCTTGCTGGCACCACTGGGGAAATAATTTCGAGGTTCAGAATATGGACCAGCCAGGGGAAAAAGTGATGAGGAAAAACCAAAGGGCCTGTAAGCACTGCAAGGATTGCGTGGAGGGTTTATAACTTAGAGGCGAGTCTGTCGTTCCTGTTGCTTGGGCTGGGATGGGAATTTGTCCAGCAATTGTCCTTTTTGATGGAAAATTAGTTAGCAGTTGTTGAAGATCCTGTAGCAAATTCTTATACAATAAAGGTAAATCAAGCTAGGCATTGGTTTGTACGTGATTTTTCAGTTCCCTATATTAGCGTGAGAACTATAGCTTACTGTGCCGAAAACTTAATTAGGCAAACAGAATGCTATGTTAGCAGACACTTATAAACCCAATGTGCTCAGGACTAGATTCAAATAAGTTAATAAGAGTTATATTAGGTGTTTCTAATGGTACTTTCCATTTTTAAAATAAATGCTGTCCTTAGTAATAAGCCACCCACACCTTTTTGGGTAATAGTTTCGTTGAAAGGCTTCATTGTGTCCATTTAGTCCCAGAGGATCCCTTCTGCGTTGCTCTGTGTTAATGCAAGTGTCTTCGTACCCCTTATATTTGGATGCCTGATGTAAAGCCCCTATAAGAGAAAATTGGGATGAGAGAAGGAAACAATCTGTCGTGGAGTACACTCAGAAGAGCCAGCAGACATGAGCAGAACAAATCTTCAGTTAGTGTGGGTGTAAGGGTGCGTGCATGTTTGTATGGAATGTATTTAAAATGCCAATAGCTTATGCCTTTTGAAGGCTCCAAATCATAACTGTCTTATTAGCTATACCATTTCCAAAAATAATGCTAGGAACAGACTGATACTGATTGTTCAAAAAAGCATCATTATTCTGTGATACTTTTTTTTGGCATCTAACATCCCCACTTAAAGCAGATGTTTCCATGCAGTATTCCTCAAAAATTGTTTGCTGAAAGGAGTTGGATTCCAAATTGAAGGTATTTTCTGAAGTTTTTTTCCCTCCTAAAAGAGTGAATGACAAGAGGAGAGGAACTTTCTTATTTTCTTTCTTACTCATTTCAGCAAATAGATTTTTGGACAAAGGACATTAGTGCAAAGTCTGCAAATTCAAGCTAATGGTCAGAAGTCTGGGACTTGGTTATTCCATACCTGATGTTACAACATTTCCTCCTGTCTCTGTGCTTCTGTCGACAAAGTGGGAATAGGAAAAAGTTGCCACATTAAGAGGCTGCTGGAAGATATAAATAATGCTTGTGAAGTGTTGAGGTTATCTAATATAGGGCATTTTGATAATAAAAAAATCAGTGTCTTCAACCAGTCTCAGCCTCAGTGAGGGAGAGCTCTGTTGGTGTGATGTCAGGGGTCTGGGGTGTTTCCTAGCAGTGACTTTTGTCCCGTTCTAGCTGAACACGCCTGGTTTTGTGCCACCCAGCAGAATTGTCAGTGGGTGCAGACTTTACAACATTTCTTGAGCATTCATAAAGCAGCATTTATTTGTTATGGTGTTGAAACAGATCATGGCACGTACGCCTTCTTAGAATTTATTTTAGGCTACTGTTTGTGTGTGGCGGGCCAGTAGAAGTATGTGTACGTGTTGGATATGGCAACCTTTATTTGGCAGGGAGCAGAACCTGGTTACCCAATAGGGATAGTCTTGCCAGAAAATAAGTGGTATGGCAATGTGCAAAAAAAGAAGAAAAAAAAAACAAACAGAGGAGGGTGCATAAAAACATTGTTAGCCTGTCATCAGTTTACGCCCATCTCTGAACAACAGAAACCTTCAGCACTAAGAAGTGCTTAGAGTAGAGCTTGAGAGGTCCTTTCAAAGCAGAGATGTTTCAGGGGATTCCCTGAGAGAAGATCAGATAAGATAGTAAGTGGAGGATCCAGGCGGAAAAGTGGTTTGGAATTGCAAATCAGCGGTTTGCCCATAAGTGCTTTGGGTTGGCTGTGGTGTTTTCTGATCATATACATATATTATATATATATATATGTCTTATCTGTTTTTTCCCCCAAAGATCTCAAGTAATTTTTCACCCTTGTCTTTAAGCTCTCTCGAAAGGGTCCTGGTTTTCAAAGGCTGAGGATGGTTGTTCTCTGCAGAGCTCTGCAGGCTGATGGGAAATCACTGCTTGCTCTCTCCAAGCTCCTGATCTCTGTCTCTGATAGAGCTCCTTGCTTTCAAATGCTTTAGCATAACTCGTTACTTTCTTGAACATTGTAGGAGGTTGAATAAATATGATTTCTGCAATATGTATGTATACATAGATATATGTATGTATATATAAAGCAGTGAAACTTGGACATGCTGGGTGTTAAGCAACTCGCCAAAAGCAATAGGAGGAACCAATGTCAGAACAGGACTTAAATTTATCTGTTGCTCACTGGTGATCCCACAGCTGGGCAGGATCCAGCTGAGCAAACTGTGATGTGATGACTGTTCTGTCTCTTCCCACACAATGTACTTATATTGTAAAATGTATATTAAAATATTTAGGGAGTTGGACATGTTTCATGTAATGACTGGAGGATGGTAGCTTTTAGTGCATCACTCAGATCAAGCCTTCTAGACCTTGGCCAGTTCTTTCCTGATGTGAAATCTAAAGTCTTCATCTAGGAAAAAAAATTGTTTTCTAAGTTTAATAAATCTGCCAATGCCTGTCTGCAAGAGAGGTAAGTGGGTTTTGGGGGGGGGGTTGTTGTTCTTATCTATTTGTTAGCTTGGAAGAAGCAGGAGCAGGGTGGCTGGGTGGCACGGGGACATATCCATCCCCACCAGTGATGGCACATGTGACAGCAGGCACAGGCAGGTCTTTGCTGCTTGGGACCTGCATGGGCTCTGCGGGGCTGGCAGCCTTGGGGGACACGGCAGGTCACCACAGCAAAGGTGGTTGAAGCTGCAAAAAATACCCTGTTGATGCTCAGGTATATGGGAGCCTTGCCTGATTGCTCTGGCGTGTTCTCGTCTTCAGCTTGTCTCCGAGTTGTGGCCTGTAGTCTGGTCCTCTGTGTCCTTGCACCTTCACTGCCCTGCTTTCACAGGAGAAATCATTTGGACTGAGTTTGGGCTATGCTTTCTGCCCCAGGGGCGAATCTGCAGAGGGTAGGAATAGTGTGGTTTTACAGACAGCACCAGTATCCAGCTGGTGTGCTTGTCCTGCATCCCCAAGTCACCTTCAACAGCAACTGTCCTCTTCCTAGTGGCCTCAGTCCTACACCTTCATTTCATACATGAGGCAGCCAAGCTATCTCAAAGCATTGGCACTCTTCAGACTGACGATACTGTTGGCGTAACACAAATATAATTACTGGCAGTATAATCAACAAGGATTACTGGATTGATTTTCCTTTTTTTTTTTTTTTTTCCTGCAGATGTTTAAGAAACCCCAAACTTGCATAAGAGTACATAACTTGGTAGAGTTCCCCATTGCTGGAGGCATCCTTCTGAGCTGGAGCTTGGCTTCCTCTGGAAGACATAGGATCTTGCGTGCTGTTGGTCTACATTATGGATAGGGTGTTGACAAACCCTAGGTATTATTCCAAGGAAAAGATGGCATTGATCACAGCATCTTGCCCAGCAAGATGCTTCCACAGTTGAGCATGGTGCACCCGCTGGGGAGCAGGCAGAGAGCTGCCAGCAGCGGTGCATGGGAGCAGGGGAGGGAGCATCAGCAGCAAGGAAGATGCTTTGGAACAGTGATAGTGATCTGCAGCTTGGGAAACGGTCCTCTTGAATCCTCCCTCGATGCTAACTTTGCTGCAGTTAAAAGCTAAAGAAGGGTTGGTCTCCCTGGTGATTTGGGTGAGGGTGAAAACAGCTTTAATCTTTTTGGCTAGGGTGTAAGATAAAGGTATAACCTTCTTAATGCAGCTGGCAAAGAAACATGTTTCTTACAGATGTAGTTTTGTTTGTTGTCCTGTGTTCTCTTGCAAATGAGCATCCCTTTCTTTTTTCTTCCTTTTTCTTTTTAAATGCATATGCTTCCTTTTGGAAATTCTTTTCCACCGAGGCACCTGCATTTCAAGTCTCTATCATGCAGATGCGTTTTTTGCTTTAGACATGTGCCATGCTGACAGGCCTAGGGCTAGGACATGCTTTTCATCTGTGAAGGTTTTCTCTTGCACTTTCAGTTTGACTTGGTCATGCTTTGAGGCGAAGGCAAGGGGCTGTGCTGTGCTGTTGAGAGCCAAGACCTGGGCTGCTACTCTGGGTTGAAGGTCAGACTGTTTGGGATTCGGGAGTACTAAAAGGTTTGTGTGTCTGAATGTAAGGGAGAGAGGTGTGGATTTGGAAGAGGCCTGCTTGAAGAGAAACTTTTGAGCTTAATTTCTGGATTTTCTGTCATTCCTTGAAATGTACAAAATCTCAAGAGAAGAGTTGGATTTTGTCGGTTGTGTCCTCATAGTCTGTGTTCTGGCTTTCTTTTGTGCTGGGCTAATACACAAATAGCGGTCCTGAGCATCACAGGATCTGAAAATCACGGGTTGTGCATGCACTGAGGTTGCATCAAAAGTTCTTTTTGAGAAATACAGGCTTTTTATTGAATCCTTATGGCGCAGGCACCATCTAGCCATCTTCTGGACTGCCCCAGGAGCATGTTCATTATCTCCCACTGTCTTCTGCATTAGCATTGCCTTATGTGCTCCGTTTAGATTTTCTTTAAAGCGTTACATAAACAACTATCGTGTAAATACAGGCGTTTGTAATGGTGCTTTTAAATTAAAAAGACTCTTGGATTTGTGCAAGTAGACACATGCTTGCACAAAATAACTTTTGGCTTCCCCCTAATACTTTTCAGAATAATTTAAAGGAAGAAAAGATTTGCAAACAGTTGTAAAAGAGCCATAAAAAACTGTCAAATACCAGACCTTCAGCTAATTGTAAACTGTTTTGCTCTTGGAAGTCATACAACATTGATCTCATAGCTGCTTCATTAAGAAGGTGCTTCTCTGTAACACAGGAGCTGCTTGCTCAGGTAGCCATGAGCAAAAATAGCAAGAGATGTTGGGCTTCTCCTCTGAATGCCCAGTATAAACTAGAATAGCTCCAGGCAAATGAGGTATTCTGTACCAAAAAGGAAGGCAAGCATTGCAGGGAGCTGAACAGGAAGAAGCTGCAGAGCTGAAAACTTCTTTTTCCCTCCTGCCAACTGCTTCACCCTAGAAAAGGCACAACATCTCCAGCCCTTTGTGGATGGGTCTTGGGCATGGCACAAGGTGGGGTGTGTTTTGGGAGGACCCGCTGGCAAAAGAGGATGTGGGTATGGGTGATAAGTGCCTGTAGGCTTGCTCTCTGGTAGTCTGTCCTTACAGAATAGGTTCTCATCTTCAGTTTTCAAGGAGATGTGAAAAAAATCTTTCCTGGATGGAGAATTTGCTGACATCCCTGACCAGCTGGTTAGTTGCATCTTTTTTTTTTTTTTTTTTTTTTTTTTGGTGTACCAAGGAAGACAAGCACTTATGGGTTGGCTTTTTCTGACTGGGATTTAAAAAAAAGTGAATGGTCCATTGTACTAGAATGGTGGAAAAACTTTTCTTTCAGTTCAGCTCTCATTCTGCCGTTGGGCGATGTTTTGCTTGAGGAACATGCCTAGCTCTTTCAATTGTGTCCTTCCAATGCTGCAAAGTGGGGTGTCTGCTTTAGGGAAATATTAATAGCAACCTACTGAGTCTCATCTCTAATGTATTCATTCTCAGTCTCTCTCCTTTAACCAGTTTCTAAAGCTCTGTCATTAAATCTCTTTAAGAAGGGAAATTCTTGCCTTTGTGTATTGGTTGAACTGATGAATGGTCGCCTGTTATCTGCTGGGTCCATGACTGAGTTGGGCTGTCAGAGAGACAGAGCTGAAGTCAAAGGGACTTTATTTCAGGCATTGCCACCTCCTCTCAGTGAGCCATGGAGTGGATTTTCTTCCCATCTGTTCCAGAACCAGAAACGTCCTGTTTAACAAGAGGGAGACTGGGGATTTTATCTGGCCCAGCCATTTCCTTCTTGATTTCCCAATTTCCTTTGCCTGCAGCAATACTGTGCTGATCCCTCACTCCCAGCCATGGGTATGGGACGTGACCCCCTTGCAATGATTCTTCCAGCTGCTAAGCAAGAGGATGGAAACCAAAGTGTCATTGCTTGCCCCTGGTGAATTTGGGCATCACCTGTATTGCTAGGAGAGCCAAGGCTGTACTGGCAGTTGAACATCTTGGTTTGCAAGTGTTGATGTGCTACTTGGGAGCTGCAGGGAAAGTTAAAATCCTGCATGTGCTTCTAAAGAAGGTATCGGCTTTTCTCTGAAAAACTCATGAGTTACCTGACAGAAGGTCTCCGCACTTGTGAAGTCTGACTTGTGTGTGCTCATGAGCACGAAGTGTGTGTATGTGACCGTTCAGACCACTTTCAGTAAATGGTATATGCTGGGTAATGCGGCTTTACGCATACAGGCAGTGTGGTATTTTCCCCACCCCAGAAGTAACTGCAAGTAGGGAGTGAGTTGCAAAGCCTTAATCGAGGTTGTTTTGCTGATTATTGAATGTCAACTGGGTGGTTAATTCCTGGCTGAGAGACTTTATAGGGTAGCAGAGTCTTCTCAAGGGATGGACATCAGGACAGCTTTCAGGTAAACTAGTTAACCTCAATTTTGTTGCTGAGTAGGCATGAGCCAGAGTGCAGGCTTCTGGGTTTTGGAGTGTACCCGCTCCCCGGTGTCCTGTTCAGCTGGGAAGGATGGGCACCAAGAGCAGGACCCAGGAGAGCATGGGGCGGACAGGAGGTAGCCCACAGCATGACTAGTGCAGTACACAGCAAATGGTCAGGTAATGGGGCAGCAGTTAGTAATTCAAGAAATTCCTGAACACACAAATGAGACAATACCGACTGAAAAAAGCGAGCCTGAAAATCATCTGTGTGCCCAGATTCATACCATGTACCATTGCCCATGCGATGTCTTGGTGGTCTGATGCACTGCTGTCCTTGCTAGCTTAGGTGTGACTTACTTTTCTGATCTCATTCACATTCCTCATCAGAAGCATATCACAGACTCATTGAACCATCCAGTAGATTTTGGCCTGGCTGACTGTAGTAACTCTTAACTTCTTAATTTATGTATGGTATGCTTAAATGGTTTTGAAAGCATTAGGAAAGGAAGAGGTGACCATGGAAGCCCTACTGAGTGATTCCCCCATGGCTCTGCAAGTGGTAAGACCAGTTGCTGGCCCTTGCTTGATGTCTCACGATCCTGCCCTTCCCTGACTAAACTAGTGCTAAAAAGTGAGTTTTCTTGCATCTTCTTGCCTCGTTTATCTTTTATTTTTTTGTGTGTATCTTTATTTCCAATGCTTTCCCCATTGCAAGGACCATTGGGTGTGTGGCTGCTAAGCACCACTCAGACTTGGGGCTGCTTTCGCATCTCTTCATGCATTGTTCTGCCTCACAGAGACAAACATGAAGTTTATCCTTGCTTTCTCAGACTTCCTTGCTTTTGCCCCGTTTTAACCAACTTCCCATATGCCAGAGTCATCAGTACCTCTTCACTGCATCAGTGCAGCAAAGCTCAAATAGTCCCTGCCTCCCAGCAGCACTTTGCTACTTGTTTCCCAGTTACTGCCCTCTTGGGTATGAGGCAGACTGTCTCAGTGAGAGAGTACATCTTATTTTTGGACTCTGTGATGTACTTTTATTGCACCCAGCAGCACCGTCTGCCGTTGTAACAGGGCGTTGGGGTCTATAACGCATCCTTCCCCATGGGGTAGTAGGAGAAGATGAGATCCTCATCCCAAACCTGGGCAGGCAGAGGTATGGGGAGATGCACAGCTTGGCAGAAAGTCTATGAAAGAGAGGAAAACCAAGCGTGGACCTCTCGATGAAACCTCCAGCTGTTAGCTGAACTCCAGGACTGTTTTTTGCCCACAGCAGCAGCCTTAGTTAGTTGGTCTCTAGATGCTGCCACAGTATGAATATTCAGTGCCAATAAAATATGCACAATACCATAAGCCTTGCTGGGGTGAGGATCTTGAGGGCTCGATGAACTTTGTAACAGCATTACTCAGTTGTAGGGGCATGACTGATGCAGCAATTGATTTCTCAGTTCCGGCTTCACCTTCTTTTGAGGAGAGTTCATCCCTGTTTGCTTTTCATAATAGCGTTATTACACCTCGCTGGCAGGTGGACAAGGTGAAGCGACTGTGCAGCTTTTCATTCCTCATGTACTCCTGTGCAATCATCAACAGTGGTGAACACCACTCTGTCAGGCTTGAATTTTGCATATCTGATCAGTTATCAGCCGGCTATCATGGTATTAACACTAATGTAAAAGACTTCTGTTTTAACTCATAATTTTCCAACAGCTACAGAACAAAGGCCCAGAGAGTTTTGAAGTTATAGAAAAAAGCAAAGGGAAAAAAGCGCGAAGCTATGCTGCAGTAGCAAGAATACAGAAAATGCATCTTTAAACTTTTTTTTTTCTCCTCATCTACTTTCTGTATGACTCAGGAGCTAGGCTTTAAAATGGCCTCCAAACATGCATGCATAATTTTGCACATCCAAGTGTCTGCATATGCAGTGCTCTTAAATATCCCCAAGACGAGGTGTTGGCTTTGCCACTGGAGCGGAGTGGGGAAGGGGCGAAGGAGTCCATTCCCAGAAGGTCCCTAACTTGTGTTAGCATCACTTCTCTTGATGGCCTTACCCCAGCCTTTGGTGTGCACTGGTCAACCACCAGTATCTGTGCCACCTGCTCTTCTCCATAGGTTTGTGCTGGGTTAGTTAGTTTGGATGTCTGCCTTTTTTTGGAGTTTTTGGGGTTTTTTTGTTCCTCTCCTCACCTGAAAGGCATAGCCTGTGAAAGGCACGGGCTTTATGAGTAGTAGCTATTTTCCAGGAACTAACTGGACAAGGGAGGCTGAGGGAGAGCCAGACATTGGAAATAGTGAGCTTGGGATCCATGGCATTGCTCTTTAGTCATAGGGCAGTGGGAACCACTGCCCCTGCTTGTGGAATCAACAAATAAATATGCTAAAAATTTAAATCCACTTGCCTGTTTTGTTTTGTTTTGTTTTTTTCCCCAAGTGATTCTTGACAGGACTCCTTTTAAAGCAGGCATCTCATCTGTGCTTCTTGTGGCTTTTGTAAAATAATTACGGGCTTTTAAATGAAAAGCCAGCATGTGGATGTGCTCACAGGTGTTGGAGCAGGGTTTTCACCCCTCAGGAGGGGATGTACAAACTGTTTTCAGCCGATGCAACGGAGGCCAGTTAACAGCCAGAGTCATGGGTGGCTCTTTGAATGGTTTATGATAATAAACCCCAGTTTTAGGGGTTTGATGTGCAGATGACATCCCCTTTTCTGAAAGTGGCCTCAGTGTGCAGTGATACTCAGCATGTGTTTTGGGTGCTTATTGTTGGTCAGGATAGGGTGAATGTACCTGACATAGCAGAAAGGTTGATTTGATTAAAATCTGGCTCTATTGTCTGTCAGAAGCCCTGAATCCCCATTTTACCCTTTCTGCAAGCAGAAAGAAGTGCAATTTTCATCCAGCATAGATGTTTCCCTTTCTTCCCTGAAGCTAATTTTTTTTTTTCTTTCCTGCAGCAGTTTTGGTGAAATTATGTATCGCTTGTGATAATTCATTTTAAAAATTCCTGAGCTGTGTGGCGTACTTTCATGAAAATTCATTTAGATAAAATTAGATATTATTGTTTAATGAGGTGGCATTTCAATTTAGACCTTGCATCATGCATATACCAAGAGTTTTTTATGGAATGGTTAGGTTCATTTGAGTAATAAAGGCTGAATCATGGGGGCTTTAATTCTTAATCGCTGTGAGGATTGTTATCTGTGGGATGTGAGCTGTCTTAGTGGTATTCAATCAAGTGTCCACTTAGCCGTGACCAGAAGTAATTGCTCCCAAGTGGGTTGCACAATGACCTGTTAATACTTGCTTTGACCCTCTGACCTTGTCTGCCCCATTGTTTAGGATTTTATAGCGAGCGAGTCTGCATTTCTGTGGGGTCAAGTAGATATCTGAGGTCAAACATTTTCTGATTACTCCATAGTGTACACTGTAAGTCTGCGGAGTTGTTGCATAGCAATAGTCGCCGCTTCAGAGCAGGATGCGAAGGGTTGGGAAATTGTCTTCCTGAATGCATGTAAACAGTTTAATATTTTACTGAAAGAAGTTCATCTTGTAAATTAGGTATGAATAATACATTTGTAATTACTACTCATGTCTTTAAACACTTGTCTCTTAATTGGCTTGGGTATTTTTTTTCTGTATTTGCATTTTGTCGGGGAAGTTAATTTTAACTTGCAGAGATGGAAGGCGAGTTGTGTGGACTGGGGATGGCTTTGTCTCCCATGCCTTCAGCACCTGGGCTTGTGTCGAGGCTTCTAGATGAGTTCAAGTGGGGATTGCTTCATCCCTGCCTTGGACTGCTGTTGGAGACTGTTTTATGTGCCTCTCACAGCCTTCCAGAATTAATTTGACCTATTTGTTGATTACTGCGACCTGTGGACAGTTGGGATGTCCTATATTAATTTATTGGCCGCGTTTAAATGTTGCTGGAAGTGTGGTCGTATTGCTCAGTAATTTGCAGGGGGGCTTGCCATGTTGTGTAGCTGAAATGTTGTATTTTCTTAGCAGTGTATCTGGCAAAATAGCGCTGTTGTACAAACAAAGCCTTGGTATTGTTTGTAGCACTACTCCCTCTTTTCATGTCGTGTTTACCGACTTCACTAGCCAAAACACTTCTGCGTGCTCCTCAGCCTTGTAGGTCAGCTTTGCTCTAAAATAACGTGTGTGCCCATCTCTCGGCATCGCATCCGAGGGAAAATATTTTGATCGTCATTCCCCGAGTGGGGCTGGTGGGATGACACAAAGCAGTTGGATCATGATACAGTTTGGGGACAAACACTGCTAGCGTTCCTGCGAGAGCAGCAGACTATAGTCAACTGAGTAAGCAAGAAAGGAGTGCGAGAGGGAAAACTATATAGCATATGTGGGGGAGAAAAACAAAACAGTGACTCTGTTTCCACTGCCAGAATATTTAAAAACAAACAAACAAGAAAGCAAAGCAAAGCACAGCACGCCTCGCAAGGAAGGGAACCTGGGGATTTTTCTTACTGTACGTGAGGCTGTGTGTGGATCTCTTCTTGGCAGAATGTCCTCAGGGAGGTTGAACTGTCCGTTCTCCAAGACCAGGTAGTGGTTGGTGTGGGACCTCAGAAGGCCACGTGTGGGTTGGCCACAGTGGTCCTCGAGAGCTCCTTGCTGATTTGAATTGTCGTCCTATAAAACCGCACAAAAACTGTGGCCTCTTGAGCCAGACTGTCTCTGATTATCTGTTGTAAGGGTTCAGACACAGCTGGATGTGTGAAGCTGTCTTCCTTTGCAGGTGGTGGTGTTTCACTACCCAGGACAGCCCCGTTGTCCCCCGTGGGCTGATGACATGGTGTTGGTGTAGGCCCTGGCGCAGACGTGCCGTCTTGTTTCCCCTCTCCACCTGCCATCTAGAGGCACTCCTGACCTAAACCAGCCTTGGGCATCGTATCTGTCTTCCTCTGGGCTGCCCACCTCTGCCTCCCCACTGCAGCTTGGCTGGGAGGATGCATCTCCTCACATCTCCTCATCCTCGCTGGAAAATGTGCATTTGGGAGACAGCGCAGGAGAAAAGGGGATTTTCATCTCACATTGCTCAAGGTCTGGTTGCTTCATCAGATGGAGCAATCCCTTCTTCAGGGGTCTTGCAGAGACCTCATGTAAAGTGAATCAGGAGCTGGGAGTTTCAGCCTCCTTGTGCCGCAGAGTGAGGAGGGTGGTGAGATATGGGGGAAGGCGCCAGAAATGCAGAAGTTCTTATCAGATGCCCGTTTTAGCGTTGATGGTAATGAAACAAGTGTATCATCATTCTCTCTTTAACAATTCACCAGGACTGGGGCATTTCTCATAAAGACCCCATGACTAATGTTACCATGGGAAATACAGAGGGCTTTGAGAACTTGATTTTGACGTTTTCACTGTGTTTGTTGAGATAGGTACAGTTTTCACAAGAAAATGGTGTGCTCTTTATTCCCCTTTCTAAAAAAAAAAAAAAGCACAGCTTGAAAAACAGAGTACACAGCATCACTAATGTGATAGTCATTGCTTCTTACCAGTCCTGGGTGCTCTGGGTCCCTTCTCCACTGGCGATGTCTGCAGCAGAGCACCAGGAGGAACTTGCTTTTGATGGAAAGATCTAGTGCCGAGTCCAGAATAAACAGAATATTTCTTAACTTTTGAAAGGAATGCAAGTGGATGCCACAGAAATGAAAGATCCTGTTTTACACTGATACTGGAACCTTGATCTAGTTTTTTAGTGGATTTTTTTTTTTTTTAATTGAAATGTGGGAAAACATCTAAGATGTTGCAGAGGGTTTTTGGAAAGCCTGCGTTTCCCACGCACTCGGGTCTGTGTAGTGCCTTTGTAGGTGGTGTGTGGTTTGTGTCAATCATCAGTCAGGTGCTAATGGCGATAGAGCCGTGTTCAGCCTCTGAACCCGACACTGAGCACATTGATCTTTGCAAACACGTTTATACAAGCTGGGGGAACTGCAGGCTCATAGCCGCAGTTTTCAGCCAGCTCCAGAATTTCCTTTTGTAGCTCAGGAGGAGGCAGAATACCACTTCTGCAGCAGCCTCAGACGTTGCTGAGATGAGCCCTTCTTTTACCTTGATATCAATTTAGCCATTTCATCTTTTCCCCATCAGACTAAGCAGCAGCACAGATTGGCCGTTATAATTAATTTTGTGCAGGAAGCAGGAGCTGAATGTTCCAGCATCTCCTGGTTGAAGAGGGCACTCCTCGTACCTGCTACTTTTCCATTTACAATCCTTTCCAGGAAAATAAATCCCACTTTCCATGGGACTGGGTATGGGTTTGGTGATGAAGTTTTAGGGCATCAGTGTAGCATCCTTGTTGGATGCAGACTGGCGTAGCTGTTGGTCCAAGTGAACAAAAGGATTAAAAAAAAAAAAATACCATCCTTGGGGCAGTTTGTGCCTGTGGCCTTTTGAGCTTTTCCTGTTTTGACTGATCGCATCTTGCTGCTTTTCTGAATCCGCCACCAAGAGCACATCATAAGAAAGTGAAACTCCTGCGTCAGCCCAGCCGTGTCAGCGTGTGATAATGGTGCATTCTCGGGGCCGTATGCCTTCTCTCATTAGTTTGTTTTATGAAAAGGTTTTTGTTTGTGTGTTTGGGTTTTGTTTCTTTTTTCCCCCAGAAATGTTGCATACCTATTAGCGTGGTCCTAGGACACCTTGCAGAGCTGCTCCTACCATGCATTGAGCAGCCTTAAGAGTTGTTAAAACTTTAATCAAGAAGCAGAGGCAGCCAGCACCTTCCAGGATAGAGCAATTTTAAAAAGAAAAAAAAAAAAAAGCCACACACAACAAAAAAACATGAGATGTAGTTATGCAAATTATGACCTTTAAATGTATTTTATATTTGGATTGGAGTTGCTAATGCATTCTTTCCAAGTTCTGTTTTTCCAGTGTGATTCTGGTTTGGGTGCTTCTCTTTGTATTGGTGGAGCAGTGTGGTGCTGGCCCCGCGGAGGGAGCACAGGACACGACTTGGAAAAGCAGCCACTGTGCTCCAGGATGGGCGGCGCGTCGGTTAGCGAGGAGCCTGAATAGGTGGATTTTAATTTCTTTGGAGGATCTGAGCCCGTTAACTAGATGGCAGATTCCTCATTAGCTAGATGGATTAAAATTTGTATCATGGCTGATGCCTATCCTGACTAATACGTGTAAGTAACAGCTCGTTCTACTGGAGCTATTGGACGTGACTTGGGTGGAGGAGAGGAATTGGCTTCTGCGGAGGATATTTGCAGAAAGTCACATTTCCACCATATGTTAGCAGGAGTCTCTTTGGATGCCGGTTTTGGATGGAGTCCTCTGTGTTGCTGTAATCTGGTTTGTCCTTTCTCTACCGCTAGTTCTGAATCATACCAACTATTTGGGCTCTTCCGCGTGTTTCCTGAAGGACAGTGGGAACATTTCTGCTGGCTCAGCTGCCTTTCACCTCTTGCTTCATCTTGATGAAGAAGTAAAGTCTGGGGGACAGAAGGAGAAATTTTGTGTCAGTCAGGAGTGAAAAGGACTGCAAAAAAAAAAAAAACCTGAAAATTCTTCCAAATTAAAAATAAAAAGGAAAAAGGAATGTACCACAAATGTCATCAGTCCTGATTTAAGTCTGACTTGTGACAAATTGTTACATAGGAAGGGAAATATCCCTTTAATTTTTAATAGCTTTGCAGTGAAGTTTTATTAGGCAATAATCTGGTTCCTGAGTGGATAAAAGATCAGGATGAGGGCCAAGTAGTTTTTTTCCCCTCCCATGCAGTTGGTCAAGGGAGAGAGGGGTCATGGCAAGACAGATGCCTTCTGAAGCTCAAAGCAGCATCCTTCTCTGTGCCACAAGCATACTGAATCCTTCCAAATGGATGTTTACAACATAAATATGTTCAGGATGTGGGTAGCGAGAGAAGTGTGGGAATAGACGCGAAGGTGCATGGGAGTGGGGATGCGAAGGGGGAGGTGTGAAGAGAGCCAGGAGAGTGTGATGCACATTTTGCAGATAGCTTCTCTTCGGCTACCTCCTTCCAAAGCCTGGGTGTGGACTTTCCAGCATGTCCTGGAGCTTTATGTTCACTGCAAAGAGGTTCTCTTACTCATCTTTGCTAACGTCACCGGTCCCTTATGTCCAAAATGGTTTATTTTCAGGGAACAGCAGCTGATAATAAGCCCAGATTGGTCAAGTAGCTTAATTTGTAGTTTGGTTGTTGGCGTTTCCTACAGTGTTTCCCAGGCACTGAGTGCAATGGGCATTTCACTGGCACTTAGTAAAGCCGCACAGGGCACTCCTCGATAATATAATCCTTATGCCAGCCCGGTTGCTAAACCCATGAGTCCCTTAGGCAGTAGTAGACAACTACAGTTGGCGTTGCTGCTTGTTTTACTGTTGTCTCAGATGACTAGGCAGCATTTCTGTGATTTTAAGGCAGCGTGTTATTGCAGTATCTGGGATGGAATTACTACTTACAGATGTATGGGTGACAATCTGACTCCCTTCGGCTGTTGAGTGTCGGTGACTTGGGGACACTGGTGGTGCAGGTCACATTCGACACACTGTGCGAGTACCAGAAATGAGCATCTGGCCCTCTCTTGTATTTTTTTTTCCTCCTTTTTTGAACATCTGCTCGCCTGATTGTTTTCTAGTGGCGTGTTTTTTTTTTTTTTTTTCCTGTGGCTCTTTTAATTTGCGGTGAATGTGTATTTAATGTAAGTAAGATGTTAGCTTCTGTCTAGTTTTTCAGCAAGCATTCCAGTAATTACTGGAGTACCTTTGAATGCTACAGCTGCTATTTCTAAGTTAAGGAATCACATTTTCCAAGCATTTGTAACTGAATTCACATGGGTAAAACTTGGCATTCAGATTGCCGGCCCACATATCTTATTTTGTCTTGATCCTTTAAGTTAGCATATCAGCTTTATATTTTATTAAAATGGTGAAAATGGTTTCTAGCTGCTTTGGGTGGTCTTGTAGCAGTGTTGTTTTATGAAATTGTTTTAATTAAAAAAAATTTATTGGTTTGGGCCCTGAAATTATTTCTTTGCTGTTATTACTGTGGGCTGGCATCTCCCCCCGCCGCCTTCTGTCCTCCTTACCCCTTATTACTGTGAAGCAGTTGCTATTATTTTAATATTACTTGTTGGTACATCTCCGAGGAGCTTCTCAGAGTGTGGTTTGATCCTCTCTGCTGACATCAGGCAATCCCTTTGTGCCAAAGGATGCTGGCTAAGGCCAGGCTTTCCCACCGCACCCTCAGCGACGTTAACTTGGCTTTTCCAGATGCTCCTGGAGAGCGATGCACCCAGTTCCTCTTGATTTTAGAAAATGAAAAGCCAGCCACCGTTTTTTTAAATTCACCTGATCTTTCCATCACAAATAGTAGCCTTAAGTCTGCAGGGTTGTAATGACCTGTGGATCGTCTGCACCGGCAGCAACGCTTTGCTTTGCATTATTTGAATGCAGGGTGGTTTTGAGGATGTCCCAACACTGCCAGCGCAGCTCCAGCCCCCTGGCTGCTCAGCAGCATTAAGTGACACACACACACACACACACACCACCTTTCTTTTTCTTTTCAAGCTGTAAATCTGGTCCAGAGGAAATATGATGTTTGCATTTCTCTGCCCAGAGACGTATATTTTTAATTTTCAAAACTGTTTCCTGGCACTTCAAGTTGAAAGGTATCAAGGAAAAAAAAAAAAAAAAAGAAAGAAAAAAAAAAAAAAAGGAAGAGATCTGAAATTTTACTTCCACAGATACTTAGTAGATGTGGTGATAATTACAGAGCTTTTCTTCAGAGGAAATAAAGTACAGTGTGTGGTTTGTTTCTATAGGCAGGTATGCTAAATGTAGGGCAGATGAGTTGAACAATAAAAACGAAATTGGTGGATCTGGTAGAGCTAAGTACTTAATTAAATTCTTATTTACTAACATTGGCCACTAAATTTTATTTAGTAGCACAAATTTTGTGAAAAAGCCTCAGTCCTCCAGTAAAAGTCTGAGAATTAACTACCGATATTAATTTATGTAATTGTTATTGGTAATAGTTTTACTCACTTTTTGATATTTGAGCTGCTTAACTCTTCTTTGAGGTAAAAGCCCTTTTAACAGGCTGATATTTCACATGTTACTATGTTTTAATTACATATATTCAAGAGAGAAACATCCAGACTTTAAGGATGGACGCTGAACTTTGTCTGGAACTCAGGTTTTATTTGCATGTTATAGGAAGCTGACCTGAAACCTAGTTCCTGCTCCTCCGCAGGCACCCATGGGTGCGCAGTGGGGTGGGCTCCCCCACGCCGCACCGTCCTCTCGCCCCGGTGCCGGGACCTGCGGGGAGAGCATCCAGACAGGACTGTGGATTTTGGCTCAGCGGCGTTTGAAGAATCGCTTAAACTTGAGGAATTCATAACTTTGGAATTCAGCAAATTTGCACAACTCTGTGCATCTGTTGCTCCGTCAGCACTCATCGGCTTTCTGCCGTCCGCACCCCGTGCGTCTCGGGCTGAATATTCTGTGATTAACGACCCAACTCGTCAGCTTGTACTCGCGAGCATCTTATCAGCAGCCCTGCAAAATCCACCACGGTGTGGGGAGCATGCCGGCGAGGGAAGCGCAGCGCTGGGCGAGCTCAGGCCGGACTGGGGCGGCTGCTCTGTGGTTTGTTGTGTCTGGTTTGGTTCCTAGTTTTCAAGTTGCAGTTGCATTTGGTCATTCGAAGCTTATTTTTCCTAGTCTGGCCAAGCCAGCAGGATCCCCCTGCGCTGCAGGGGAACATAAAACATCAGCCTTTAAGCTGGAGTGCTCAGTAGATAAGGATTTTAAGACTCTTGCATCATGCGCTGTGTCTTATGGGCTTACTTACTATACTCTATTTGATTTAATTTAGATATTGAATAAGGAGAAACACTTTAATAGCCAGAAAAAGTACTGTAGGTTGTAGCGCCTCTTCTTTCCC
>NW_010106811.1:0-726 GCF_000699245.1 Pterocles gutturalis | reverse complement strand
ATTTTTTAACTGCTTAAAAACGATGTTACACCTTATCTGTACTACAAAGTGTTACAAAAAGCCGACAAGAATTCATACAGCTTTTGTTTTATTTATTCTTTTCTGTAAGTAAATAACTTTTTTCAACCTTTGCAAAGATTAGGAAATGTGCAAAATTAGTGGATTGAGAGGGCATGAAAAGTCGGTGGGTGGCTCTGCCAGTGGTCTTCCCCTTCCCCATCATGTAAATACAAATAAAAATTATAACCAAGTTGCTACAAGCGTTAGCTTGCATGCTGCTAGGTGGCCATTTATCTTGCAAAAAGGCTTGGGTTGCTGCCTGTTTGTGTTGGCAGGATGGAGAATGGCTGGAGAGTGGGAGGTGCCGTGGGATGGTGTTCCCAGGAGAAGCGGAGAACCTCGGGGATGCGGTTTGCTCGGCGTGGGGCAGCAGGGCTGCCTACCTGGGGGGTCGGCCTCGGTGGCCGTGCCGTTGTCACTGCTTCGCAGGAGGCTATGACAAGTGGCTGCTATCTGTGTGCAATATAGATTAAAAGGTTAATCTTGGCTGGCCAAGATGCTCGTGCTGGATTTCATCACTGTAATGGGCATGTGTACCTTTTCCTGAACACCACAAAAAGTGTATCTGGATTGTAATAAATTTGCATTTATTATTTATATATCTGCATTTATTATTTTATATGGTATATATATTTATATATTACATAATATATTTTTTCATTTGTT
>NW_010106810.1:0-11653 GCF_000699245.1 Pterocles gutturalis | reverse complement strand
TATTGTTAGAGTAATCAAAATCATAACAGTCTAACCAAAATACAGCAAACAGTTACTCTTAGTCAATTCCAACAGTATTAACATTCATAGTCCAAGATAATATGAAAAAACATCATTAAAAATACTCTTAAAATTGTTAAAAAAGAAAACTTAGTAACATTTATCCTTTACAGCTGTAGCTCCAGGAAAAAGGGGTAGATGTTACCAAGTTTTCTTTTTGCCCTTCCAGTGTCCCTATGGGCCTTACAGCCAATAGCCCCAGTCTTCTTCAAGAAGAGGGCTGTCCATGGAGGAGGAAAGGTCCATGATGAGTCCCAGGCATCCTGCAGTCTTCAGAAGGAGAATGACATGGTGGTGGGGATCCCTTTCTCCTTGGACTTGGGGTCCACGTAGGGCTATTTTAACATGTTTTCTTAACAAGACCTGCTTCTACTCAGCATCACTCAAAAGCCTTCTCTAGCTCCTGTGAACTTAAAGCGCTGTTCTATGTCACACAGTGACTACCTAGGTCTGTTGCCATTCAGTATCCCCAGAAACTACAACCCATCAGGCAGTAGTCCCTTGATTATTGCTAAAACTAGCTCTGGCCCAGAGAAGTCCTGAGTCCCTCCACTGTCAGGTCCATGCCAAGCCTGTGGTCTTGTGTGACTAATGCGAAAAATCGTTATTTACTGACACATGCTACCACTATGTGATTACCGGTGGTGAACAGAAGCTGTTAACCAGTGACTATTCAACATGTGAATATCTATGTGGGAGTGGTGTAAAGGTTACCTCTGCCACCCTAATAATATCATCTTCAGTTTTTGTTTCCCTTTGGTTTGTGCAGCACCCTTCTGCCCCTTTTGCCTGTATGGTCAAGTCTCTTTTCATGTGAATGCAAATAGACCATTCGTAAATATATCGTATGCTACAACTTTGTGAAAAATATTTAGGAACCACAACTGCTGTGAGCATACAGCAGCCTGACTTGGATTGACGTAGTGCATGCAATAAAAAACCTACCAGTTGACGTCAGGGATTTATGGAATTTTCCACAGGAGGAAAAAAATAATCCAGTATATCCCCTATCTATTTTCTGTTTGTTCATCAATTTATGTTTAGGTCAGTAAATATTAAATTATTATGGCAGTGTCCTTTTTGAACCATCGTACATTTCATAATCTCACTTTTTTTTTTTGGCTAAGGGTTGATGAATTAAACCACAAGATTTAGAAACGCATTCTTATCTCTGATGACAGTATCTCCACAAGAAGCTGATCTCCAGTCCCTGGATAGGTCTTAACAGTGTGGCAGCTGGATTCCTGTGAGTGGAGCCCTCTGAAAATCTGCCATACACACCTTGTTTTGTCTACAGCCTCATACACAGCTTCCCATCTCCACACAAGTCGTTCAAGCATAGATAAAGAATTCAGTGCAGAGATCAGCAGATGGTTTTCATTGTTATTATTCCTATTGGCACCAAAAATGCTTAAATCAGTGAGCAGGCTTTGGAACAGTATTTCCTCCTCTATTTCTCATTTTGTTTTGACAGTCATTTGAGCATCTCCAGATTCCCAGATTAGACTCAGTATGTGGTTTATCTATTTCATCAATACTCTTACAAAGAAAAGCTTATTTTCTGCTTCAGCCAGGCCCCCTCAGTCATTTCTGAAAGCCTAGCAGTTATGATATTAAGTGTGCCTCTCACACCCTCTTGTTATCATCTCAGATTGTTGTCTGCAATTAGTGTCAGATAATAATATGAAAAAAATCAGAAAAGTAGTAGATTTGGGGTTGTTAGCGTCAGCAATCAGCATGCCTTATGCTTCCTACTAGAAGACCTTTTTGTTCAGCTGCTTACAAGCCTTCCTTGATTTGTCTGTTTTCAACTCAAATTTTCCATGCTGAATGCCTGTTTCTGTCCAACAGATTTATTTATTTTTAAATTGACTCGTAAACGGGTTAGTAGCAGTAATGTAATGAAAAAATAATTTGTTTTGGTCATGTTAAAAGATTAAGCGTTTCTTTTTTAGAAGGCCTGTCACGTACATATGCATTTGTGTGTTTTGGCAGGTATGTGCCTTTTCTCTCTCTGGTAAAAGCTGATCAGCTTTGGCCTTTGGAAAGCCACAGTTAGCTTACGTTCTACAGGTACCTTCTTGCCATAGCTTTTCAGGATAAAGCTTCACAAAATCCCAGCTGTGGCAGGTCTAGCATGTGGTTGAGTGAAACGATGCTGAAGCTTGTAGTTGTGACCTATTCTAATTGTGCCAAGTTCAGGTTTCAGATCTTAAGGGTCTTTTCTCTCCTGTGTGCTTAGTAGTGACTTTTTTACTGGGTCCAAGAAACTTGGAGAAAGACTTTAATTCATCCATATGTCAAGGAGTTAAATAGCACAGGAAAGCAGAGGTGACCACTGAACATGACCTGGGGCATGCGATGAGATGTGAGGTCGTAGATGACGGAAACATATATTACAGTCTGTGGGGAAAGTGGGACTGGAAGTGGGGAGATCAGTAGTGTGTTTACCAGGGCAAGAGGTGGAGGGTGAAAGTGAAGGAGGAAATATGGAAGAAGGACATTAAATTCTACTGTGTAAATGTGTCAAAAAATGAACTGCAAGCAGATTGGGCATCTGAATGAGAAGAGTCAAGTTCAGAATTAGTGAGCCAAAGGACAAAAATGTAATGAGATAAGCAGATATGACCTGACAATGAGGTGAGGTTGAGGGGCAGGGAAAAGGGATGTGGGTGTAGAAGATCCATGGACGAGGAGGTAGATGAAAACAAAATCTAGCCAAAAAGTCTGGGCACTCAAGATTCAGTATTGCTAAAAGGGAAGTCATCAAAAAGTTACAGCATGGCTGTGGGCTCAGGAGGTGGTCCTGGCTGTTTAAACTGAGAGAAAATTGTTGTTCAGACAAGGAGGTTTTCACTTTTATTAAAAATTGGAGAAATGGGGCTGACTGCATGGGACTATGATGAGGCTGCAACGACGGTAGGATTGTAATGGGGACACTCTCTTGCAACAGTCCAGATAAAACTAAGTTTGAAGGGAATGGGCAGAAGAGCCTGTATGCAAGCAGAAAACTGCTACCAGAGCTTGAATTTGATACAAGGGTCGATCTCAGCTGCACAATCCATGGCCATGGATATGTTCCATACCTGAATCAATGCAACTGTGCAAGCACAAAGCTCTGTCCGGGTAAATTTACCCTGTTTCATTTGCATTTGTCATCAGGAGGAATTAGGCCAGAAAAAGTACCACACTAACAGAATCATGACTCAGTTTCACGGTGCCTTCGCTAGCTTGGATATTCCTATTTAGCATTGCACAGTGCTTGGTATAATCCATGTTTCTTACATTCCACTTATTTTCTTTTCTGTTGTCAAACCTATGTGTATCACTGCTATTGCTAAGTGCTTGTTACCTCAAATGACAGAGGTGGTAAAGTTCTGATTGTTACAGTTTACCTTCTTAAAAACCTAGAGACTTCTACACAAAAAACCACAGGCTGCATGCACATACATTAAAAGACCTTTTTTCAAGATTGAAAAATCACTGTGCATGAAAATGTTTTTAAGCACCAGAGCAAAGCCTGCTGATATTGAAGTGGACAAAAAATCTGCTTTTATCTTATGCATCTTTTCTGAAGTGGCTGAGAGATTTTTGTTGAAACATGCCCATACAAATTTAATCTGTGGAAGAATAGGGTCTCAGCCTAACTAGAAACTTGAGCATAGAAAGAACAACAATAATGTGTGTTACTAAGTTTCCCATAGTAAAAAACACTTCGCAGATTAATTATGATCTCTTTGCACCTCCGTTGTTCAGTGGTTGATCAGACCTGGCATTTAGATAGTGTTATCATTTTTAATTAAAAGACTAGGGAGGAACAAACTAGTGAAGCATTTACTTTTCTATCTCCCTGCTCTCCTTCTACCATGCACTCTATAAGCACAAGGTTTTGTACAACCTCAGTAAACCAGTTGTGATCAAAACCGTGAAAATTTGGGTTTGAATAAGGTGTGCAGTTCAGGGTTTTTTTTGGAAGAGTAATGAAAAGTAGTTGGCAAGATGACAGCAGATGTAAAACCCAGACTGAAGCTGTCAGCTGGGATGCAGCAGTGCAGCTGCTTCCTGCCTTTGAGAAAGGTCAGGAGAATATGCAGGCAGCTCACACAGCATGTAGATGTTGCTGAGGATTACGGGCTGCTTAGGCAGGAGCACAAGCACAATATGAAAGAAAACAGAACATGCAAGCACAAAATTCATAGAGAAACACATTATGCCCATGACAAGTGATGTCAGCCGTAACAGACAACGTCTGCAGGTTGGACAGGCGGTCACACCTCACTTCTTCTGACAAGTGAAAGGTGCTGGCTCACTTCTGCTGACTCCCGGCAGGGAAGCAGAGACTAAAGCCCACAGAAATCAATCAAAGCTCGTTTACTTCAATGTGCTTTGAATTGAGGCCTTAACACAAAATGTCCCTCTGGATCTCCCTGTTGTGCAAGCCTGCATCACCCAGCAGGCTGGGCTGTAAAATCCCTGAGGGGTGTTGCTTATTTGACACATCTTTGCACAGCACCATGTTTATTTCAGGTCCTACTTCATCCCTAATTTATCCTAATTTTAAACAATTAGGAACAATAATTAGGAATACAGCACCCATGTAGTTTCTCACAGAGACATCCTAAAAGAGATTTAGCCTATTTAAGATCTGAGTCACCTCTGTTACTGCCTGTATTTCTCCCAGGCTGTAATGGAAAGCAAGGACAACCTGACTCCTCATTTAGATGCCTTGGTTGGGTTTGTGGAGTCTGGTGGAAAAGGGGGCTTGAGAAAGCTTAGTGAGTCCATGCACATATCATACTGAAGTTTGAGAGATTAAAGCAGCAATGAAATTCGCTGGTTATGATCTGGATTAAATAGCTCAAGAAAGGGGAGTGGTGATTTGAAAGCTCATTGAGTGCTAGGGGAAGTAATGGATGAAATTAGACTTCCCGAGTGCTTTCTGTCCTTTGACAGCTGCAGATGACATACAAAATGATCCCCTTGGGACATATCATCTTTTTTTTTCATGTTAATGAAGGTCTGCCCTCTATAAAGATCTTTTTATTTGACATTTTCAGCAAGCATGCATTATTTTATTGTTCTCTGCTGCTGATGTGGCAATCTCACCCTGTTAGCCCTCTGGATATTTTAGCAATCCTAAAATGCCATTTTTCTCTTGTGAGAAAATTGCAGAGAAGAAAGATCTCCTTTCAGCTCTTGCTGAACAATCCAAAATGTATGTTTCTTCTTGTCATTTATGTTAACTTCCTGTATGTTTTGTGTGACTTTGCGCTACAGCCTGAATCAAAGTCATCAGCTCATTTATTGTAGGTAACAAACAGTCACTCAACGATACAACAGTACATCCAGTGACACCATGAAAAGGGTAACTAGGGTTTTACAAGGTCAGCTTCCCACTCTGATCTAACAGTTTTAATTCAATACCTGTTGATTTATTTTTTAGCCATTTTTTCTGGGTGTAAATTCCAAACCTGGACGGGTAAAAATAATTAGTCTAATTATGAGTATATGCAAACAGAGAGTTTCTCCCCTGCTTCACAATTTATTACTTGTTTTCTTTCATTTTTATTATTATTTTCTTATTTTTTAATTTCAAGTTGCTACATTTTTATATTGCCAGCCTAAGCTCTCTCAAGTAATTACTACCTTCTTACACATTTTTTCTCAGGTACTTATTGAACATAATCAAATTATAATATATTTCAATTAATTATCTTAAATTCCATTATTTACCTTCCATTTACTCATTTAGTAGAAATTGAAAGTGCTAAACTACTAGCACTACTTACAGCTTTATAATCAAAGCCAAGCTAGCCACAGCTAGCAATTATTTCCATAAACACGAGCATCTTATTCAAAACAAGAACCAGCAAGCTAGTCCATTATCCTGCTCTGCCCTGCTCCTCAGCAAAGGAGTGCTGATGAGCGGTCTGCAGGGCTCAGCATACGGACAGAGATCCACAAGGAAGAGGGATGGAGTGGACTGTAGGAAAGCCAGAGCAGAGACATTCATCAAAAAGCAGGGAATGCAAGAAGCTAGAGAAAGGGAGAGAAATTAGCAAGAGATAAGCAGTGAAGAACAAAGCCAGATAACAAAGGCAGAAAGGAGAAAATCAAGGAGAATGATAAAGAGAGATGGAAGGGAGAAGAGAGAAAGAGGGAAAGATAAGGTGACTGATGTAAGCACTGAGGAGAAAAATAACCAGCATATTCATCACAATATCCTTTACTTCTGGAATCCTAAGGAGCATTCTCTGTCATACGAATATCCTAGAGCCTACATGAATTGTAAAAGGAGTAAAAGATAGGATATCACTCAGAACTGCAACACCAGAGTTTCTGAGAACATGATTTTATGACACAGGAACACGTCTTCAGCTTCCCAGTACCAGATCAAGCTGTTGCAGCTACAAGGAGCAAAGTGCTGATCCCATATAAACTTGCTCTGATGGTCCAAATTAGTGCAGAATTTCTGGTATGTTAACTTTGTACTATTAGCAGGTTTTATTATGTGTCATCTGTCCTCCCACAGCTGATGTAAAGCCAGCATCGCAGCATAAATCTAACATAGTTTGCGTTGCGTGCTCTGTCTAATTCAGTGGGAATGCGTTCATGTGTTCATAATAAAATTTATCATGCTGGTCCAGAAGGTCAGAGATTTGGTAAGAAATGGTCTTGATGCACTGCCAATGTTATGAACAGAAGGGAACATACCATATACCTGGAACTAGGTATTTCCTTTTAGTCCAATTAATATTTTAAGTCAAAACTATTAGCCTTGTTAGAAAAACAGGTACTCATTGTTCAAATTAATATAAGGAAGTCTCATCAACAATACTAAACTGTTATATAGAAGAAGCCTTTCAAAGTATCTGTGGCTTTTCCCTGCACTAATGCTTATCCTTCCAAAATCTCCCTGCACCCTAATGTTGAAGGTGGTGGTCTTCCTCCAGCAGAGGGGGAGGGTTATGATGAAACCAGCATCATGAGGATGTACCAAGGGGATGACAATGTTCAGGGTGGGATCATCTTCTTCCTCTTTACCAGGGGGAACATTGCATTGATGTCAAGGCTTTCTTTGTCCTCTGCCTTGTGTCCTCTTGATGTTACTTCACATGTTTTGCCAGTAAGATCTGCCTGCTTCTCCTTGGTTCCCAGGTGAATTGTGAAAGCTGCACAGCAGCCTCCCCTTATCCCACCTGACACAAAGAGCTGTCACTTGTCCGACAATGACTACCTAGGTTTGTCAGGCCTTTCCCACATGCAATATTCCCAGAGATGAATTTACAACAGGTCAAGCATTAGTCACTTGACCACTACAAAATTATTAAAGCAAGCTAAAGCCAGCTCAGGCCAAGGCAAGGCCAAAAGATCCTTAGTCCCTGGGCTGTCAGGACAGCACATAGCCTGAACACTTTTACTAATAATGGCAAAAGTCACGTTTACTGGGGTACAGCCTCAGTGTTGTGTATTTGTTCAAAACCCTTTGAAAAACTGTATGATGCTCTGTAGATTTGCTTTATATTACTGGTAACAGAAAACATGACCAATAGGAGCTTTCTTTAACTTTTCAAATGACAAATCATCTGTGCTATATACCTGTGAACTGATATCTGTGTTCCAATAACTAATGTTTAAAATTATGGAGGTCTGAACTTACGTACTGCTATATGAGGAAGTATCCCTGATGCACCTTCTCTTCTCTGTAAAGTATTTAGTTTAACCTACCCTGCAGAAATCACAAAAGGCATTAGTTCCGTCTCAATTATTGCAGTTGGGTTCTGTTCAGATCTAAATTTATTTCATGGCAGCATGTATTTATGTGTTGTTAACACCTGATTGCTGAAAGCACCAGGCTTAGGAAAGCATCACTGGCAATTTTGGTGGGTCCCTTGAATGATGGCTTCTTGTCTTCACTAGAGAAAAAGCAAATGGGCAAACAAAACCCCAAGAGGGAAGTGCTGACAGCATCTGCTGTGCTTACCTTTATCTAGTTGTAAATTTTATCTACAAACTCCCCATCCCCCTTCTTTTCCCCTCCTTTTTTTGCAGGTCTGCCAAGCACAAATGAAGAGATCATTTCAGAGCTTAGCAGATGGTGTTCCTTATTGTTATTCCAATTGGTACCCAGGGATGTCTGAGTCCATGGCCACGAGAATGTTATTGTTCACTGCTGTTGTAGTTCCACTTTGACTTTAATTTCTAAGTGTCCATACTGCCAACTTAATCTGTGATACCTCTTAATTAATAACACTTGGCATCCAGTATGCTCTTGACAGTTTTGAAGTTGTAATATGTATCTATATATTAACAGATTGCTCATGCCGCATTCTGTCAGTAGAAAGGAGTGTATTCAGGTGATCCTTACAACCTAGTGAAGAAGTCTGAATCACAAGAGATAAGATACTCACATCTACATACAAGGAGAAAATTTTTATTAGAGGCCTGGTTCCTTCAGTGCCCATGCTGGAAGGTTATCATGTTACTGTTAGAAGCACAGAATCATAGAATAGTTAGGTTTGGAAAGGACCTTAAAGATCATAGAGTTCCAACCCCCCTGCCATGGACAGGGACACCTTCCACTAGACCAGGTTGCTCAAAGCCTCATCCAGCCTGGCCTTGAACACCTCCAGGGATGGGGCATCCACAACCTCCCTGGGCAACCTGTTCCAGTGCCTCGCCACCCTCACAGTGAAAAATTTCTTCCTCATATCTAATATAAGCTTACCCTCTTTCAGCTTAAAATCATTACCCCTTGTCCTCTCACTACACTCCCTGATAAAGAGTGCCTCCCCATCTCTCCTGTAGGCCCCCTTTAAGTACTGGAAGGCTGCTATTAAGTCTCCTCGGAGCCTTCTCTTCTCCAGGCTGAACAACCCCAACTCTCTCAGCCTCTCCTCATATGGGAGGTGCTCCAGCCCTGTGATCATCTTTGTGGCCCTCCTCTGGATGTGCTCCAACAGGTCCATGTCCTTTTTATATTGAGGATTCCAGAGCTGGACACGGTACACACAGGAGTCCCACGAGAGCAGAGTAGAGAGGGAGGATAACTTCCCTCAACCTGCTGGTCATGCTGCTTTTGATGCAGCCCAGGATACTGTTGGCTTTCTGGGCTGCAAGAGCATGTTGCTGGGTCATGCAAAACATCTTTGCAAAAGGCTCTGTTATCTCCATTTTAGAGACAGACAAACTGGTGGGTTTGTGACTTGCCCAAGACAATTTAAGCAAATCTGAAATCAAAGTACATATTTTAGTTTCCTATGACCTGATCCGTGTCCTCTACTAGCCTTGAAAAAGCAGACTTAATTTTTGAATTTACTAATTTGTTATTGGCTTGATTTTTCAGTCTTTGTCACCACAGTTGCAGTATTTCTACCCAAGATATCCTGATAGAAAGATGTCTTTCTGTTCCCGGATACAAATAAGCCTGGGTGTGCCAGGATGCTGCAAAGGTTTATAGACACCCAGACCAAGTATTAAAAACAATTACTGCTTCTAGAAAGTGGTGCTATGATTTCAAATGAATCTTCATGTCTTCAAAAACAGAGAGAGACCAGAAAACCTCTCCCTTTTTGACAGAAGGCTTTGCTGCCTTTCTGCCTCAGCTTCAGATGCTATTAAAGAATGCCATATCTAGTTATCTTTGAATAAATCAGAGACTTGCTCACTAGCTTGAGGCAGTAGTACATATCTTCAACAGGTTTCAGATTATCTATGTGACAGTAAGTATGTGTCTGTACATGTGTTAAGTGTCTAAATTCCCACTACAGCAGCGGAGATCTGGAACAGGATTCAATTGCATAGAAAAGTATCCAGTACCATAAGCAGTACTCCTAAGGGCATCCATACTTTCAACCATATTTCTCTGCTAAAGTTCCCTGTAAAACAGAGACAATAATAGTGTAAAAATCAATAATCTGTTGATATTTTTTAAGACCTCCATACCATGGGGAAAAATACTCCTCTTGTCTTTTCAGTAGTGTATGGTGCACAAGAAGTGACAGGGACACAAGTTAATCAAGAATAATAGAAATTACTGAATAGATGTGCTGACCACTTCATCTGCTGCCTGAAGAAGTATGTGTTCCTTAAAAATAGTAAGAAATTCAGTACTGCATCGTAATGCACATGTTGTAGTGACTGCACAGAAAGTGATGTTGCACTAAATTTCATAAAATCTTCATCCTGGATTTTCTCTCTATTGCAGTCTTAATATTCCTTCAGTTAAATTTGTGGTTTTTTATGTTTACAAGTTGGCTTTACAATTATGCACTTAACACTTTGTAAATAATGTAATGAGCCTAAACTTTGAATGTTTCACCATAGACACATTTTGCCTCTGGATAAGATGTAACAGCAGATGGATTTTTTTACTCACTATGTTTTTGCTGTTAATGAAGCTTTAAACTCACTTTACTCTCTGAGGAACTGCTGTCATGATATGGAAAGAGCAATTAGAAAAAATGGTGATGATATCTTAGGTATGTTGGCAAAGAAAATTTTGTCACAGAGTTTAGTTGGGTTAGGATTTAACACATGGTATGTTAACTACAATAAAAGCAACAGACAGTCTGGGTACACTGCTGTAATCCATTAAAGTGACAAAATTGAATCTCCCCTATCTCTTCAAATTTTCAAATTATTTAGAAATACTTTTCACGCAGGTATTGATTACTGAACTCCCTAATAATTTTTCTGACAGCAGTTTCCTATTTCCATTTTTTGTATTCAATGAGAAAACAGAGCCCTAAGAGTCAGGAATGAAAGTAGTAGTTTGCTGGTACTAATAATATATCAAGAAAGTACCAAAGGAAGAAGAGATAATAACTCCTGGGATTATTTCCTTTTGGAAATGAGATTTTGAAAGTCTAATCATCCTAACTCATGCAGATGAACTTCAGTACTCCTCATTATTGTAATTTTTTATTGAGAACATGATATCTTCTTGTTTTTAAGGGCGATGATTTCAATAATTTAAGAACCATGGAGATACTAAGTTTATATCATATTCCTTCTCTGCCTTCATTCAGATGTTGCACAGTGTTGTACCTAGCCATATGCAGTTGTGAAAAGGAATTTGATTATCACATATGGTCTATACAATGCGGCATTGCTGACTGAACCAAATGCAATGGTAATGGACCTGACCATGGAATCCATTAGTCATGATCCCAATGACTGTCCATGTAGCTAAACCATCTAATTCCTAGATTTCATTTCTACTCCCTAATGCTACATTTTTAGGAATTGTCTAAAAAGTAAGAGCTCAGACCTTTTTCTCTGGTCTTCACTTACTGAAGAAGCAATTATTTCCTTCTTTCATCTAAATCATCTTGCAGTAAGTGAAGAATTATTTTCCAATTTTTGCATTTGAAAATGACAGCCACATTTTGACACTGTTATCTGCCTTCAAGTTGTGTTTCTCTGCCTACCTAAATCTTTGTTCTGTCACATTTTCAGCAATTCAGAGTGCTAATTTTAGAAGATACCAGAGTGGGCACAGGCAGTTGTAATTCATGATACTGGATAGGGTGAAGGCAAGAGAATTTAGTGTTAGCACTTTTTTCAATTACAGAATCATAGAATCATAGAA
>NW_010106809.1:0-11787 GCF_000699245.1 Pterocles gutturalis | reverse complement strand
CTCTAACATTCTGTGATTCTGTGAAGCAAGGAAACAACTAAGCATTATCATGAAAAATATATATAAATTGCAAGTTCTGCATGCTATATACTAATGAATTGATATAAACCAGACTCTAACTCTACACCTTTTATGGATCTACATATTTGGCTTTCAAAAAAGTTTGTTTCTAGAGACTGTTCACAGAACAATTTCTTTCTCCTTTTGCTATGAAAGAGTAGCAACTTTAAAGTACTGAAGAAATCTCAGGAAGATAAAATAGATAAATGGGTTATGGGACGTTTTTTTAAGATCATATTGAGATTAGATCTTCCATGGCTCTTCCCAGTGAGTATTATGATGTAAGAAGCAAAAATATGATGATTAAAAAAACCCCTAAAAGATACAATATGTTAAAATGTGCTGACATTAATTTTTTTCTGGCAAAAATGCAAGTCTCTGAACTGTATTTTCTTGTTATTTCCTTCCTACTGACAGATGTTTGTAGTATCTGAAGTCACACTCTTTTTTAAAGGAGGGCTGTCAATTCAAAGTTTTAAAATCTTCATACTCTTTCCTAAGGGTGGAGGAAATACAGTAATAGTCTTTCTCCTACTCATACCAGTTCAAATTCTCAGGTGCTCATTTGTAGATTACCAGTCATAAAACTATTTGGCCAGATGGGAAGAAAAAACCCTTGATAACCTAATAGACTGTACCGATCCACTGAAGAGTTCAAAGAAAACAACTGCAACAGTCAGACCCAATCCTGAGAAAATAACTGGAAAAGCCCAAACAAGCAGCATTGAAACATTTTCTGAGAAGTTCAAACTTACTTTGAAAGACTACAGGAAACAGGCATCTCCCAACTCCACTCAATTGGTCCATTTTCTGCTTTCTGTATTCCAGAAATAGCACCAGAAGGCTTTCCAGTGATTATTTTATACCTGCAATACATTATAAAAATGAGAGACTTCAGTTACTACCTCTTATACATACATAGGTCTAGTAACTATTCCTCTAAGGGGTATACAACAGGTTGGCCTAAATTTGTAGGTGGTGTAATAATTAGGAAGCTTCACTCACAAGCTGATGGAGGGTGCTAAAATAGTAAAAAATGAAAAGGAAACACTGCAGGCTATGGTGGAGAAGCAACTTTGTCTACCCTAGGTTTGGGAAAAATTTAGGAGAGATTTCAGGCATCACTGAAGGAAGCTGAAGTTTTTTCACAAGTGTTAATTAATCAAAGTCAGATTTCCAAGGCAGTTCAATTTAGATGTTTACATGACTATAACTTCCTGCATGTCCATGCCAAGAGATGACATTTAGCCACCATGCTCACTTTGAGATTAAAAAGGAACAGGAAGCGGGCTTTGAGAAGTTACTTTAACTTGGAAACATCTATCAATTTGTATACAATTTGGCATTGTCTAACTTTGTACTGAACAGGCTAGCGTTTCTCAAACTTTTCATTAAAATAATAAGGAGCAGTAGGCTTTTTGCAAGAGAAAATTTCAGTTGTGCTTTCTCTTTTTGGAGGACGAGCTACATATAAAACATACGTTCCTTGCTTATCTCTCAAGCAGATAAAACAAGAATGCCTGTGGGATAATCACACGATGGGCAGTTCCTTTAACTAAGGAAATTGGAGTTGGCAAAGACTACCAGAATAGAGATGTTATTGGCCTATTAGAGTTCCCAAGTATCACCTTGCTTTATTTTTTAAATGCAACACACAGACCAACAACAAAATAGAACTAGACTAAGATGAAACAGGAATAAATTCCAAACGGCACATCATAGACACAACTTCTGCTTCTCTTTCAGGAGCTAGCCCTGTTATCTTCAGACACGTACACGACCCTGCTACTCAAAAAATGTCAGTCTCATGGGCAGTGCATGCATTTCAAGACTGCCTGGGAAGACCATCATTTAAAGGACAACAAAAATTTGAAGCACAGAAAACCCATTTCAGAATACCATACTTTGCCTGAATATCCAAGTTATATACACCACGCTGCAACAGACCAGCCTAGTGCCATGGTGAAGGCAAGATGTGTGGAAAAACACCAGTATTTTGGGGGAGCTCTGATGCTTAATTCAGATCTTAAGGTGCCACACAGTAAAATCCTTGTTGAAGCAGAATGTTTGTACTGGTTTTGGCTGGAATAGAGTTAATTTTTTTCACAGTAGATCATATGGGGCTATGTTTTGGATCTGAGACCAAAACAATGTTGATAACACAGCATTGCTGAGCAGTGCTTACAAAGAATCAAGGCCTTTTCTGCTTCTCACACTGCCCCACCAGTGAGTAGGCTGAGGGTGGGCAAGAAGCTGTAAGGGGACACAGCTGGGACAGCTGACACCAAGGGATATTCCATACCACATGACATCATGCTCAGCAATAAAATGTTGGGGGGGTGGAAATTTGCCAGGGTGGCAGTTGCTGAAGGACTGACTGGGCATCAGTTGGCTGGTGGTGAGTGAGTGGGGTTTTTTTGCATCACTTGTTTTTCTTGGTTTTCTTTTCTTTTGGGTTTAGGGGCTGGGTGGGAGCTGTTTTGGGGTTTGGTTTTTTTTGTTTGTCTGGTTGGTTGTGGGTTTTGTTTTTTGGTATGTTTTGGTTTTTTTACTTAAGCTATCTTTATTTCAACACATGAGTTTTCACAATTTTACCCTTCCAATCCTCCTCATCCCACCGTGGGGAAGTGAGCGAACAGCTGTGTGGTGCTTATCTGCCTGCTGGGGTTAAGCCACAACAATATTAAAGAACACTTTTCCTTAAATATTTTAAATATTTTAATATTTACTATATGTGTGTAGGATTTCTTGATAAAACACATTTCATGGACTGACTTAATTTACAAGCAGATAAAATTCTCCTTCTAAATTACCTACATCACTTCCTTGTTTCTACGAGGTCCTTCAAAAGGTCGGAAAGGCAAACTCCCTGTTGCAGCATGGTAAAAGGTCACTCCTATGCTCCAAAGATCAACAGTTGCTCCGTACTTTTTCTGATGCTCTTTCCTCAAAACTGCTCGCTCATACATATCAGGATGCTAAAGAGAAAAGAACAGAAAAAAAGAAGTTAGAATTGCTTTATGAACAAAATAAAGAACAAAAATCCAATGTATTATTTCACAGCAAGATAACTTGTTATTCTAAACTTTCAGCTCTTTAATCAAAAAGCAAAGTTAGCTTGTATCATAGAATTTGCTTAAGTTATTCTGGCAGAATATAACAAAAGTGTTCCTAGGTACGACAGCCACTTTTACTAAACATTTGCAAAAAATAAAATTTAAGTCTTAGCTAAAGACTGACTAACAGAATAAAGCGCCACTAAAGAGGAGGAGAAGCCAGTATTCCTCCAGATGACTTTGAAACAACAGAAGCCAAACTGGAAAAAGATCCATATCAGAGGAGAACATCAGTTACCATACTACATGTCGGAAAACATGGCAGGAAGACAATTATGTCTGAGATGTTTGTGTTGATGCTTCTCTGCCTGCCTCTCTTTGGTTAACTAAGATGTCAACTCAATCTTAACTACACCTAACATCATCCAAGAAGCGCAAATACAAACTGAAAAATATCTACAGAGATAAAGGCAAAGACATTCGTAACTAAAACACTGTTGTTCTTCGTTTCATGCAAGACAACAGTGGAAGTTGGACCTGGAAATTAGTTAAGGCTACTGTGCTCAGATCAGCAGAAGAACTGGCATGACCCAGGGTGAAAAAGGTGGAAAGTTATAACTACAATTATAACATAAAGGTTTAAATAAACATTCCCAGCTGTCTGACCTTCAACTCTCATCACAAAAGACCCCAGGCATCAAATATCTCTTCAACAGAAGATGAAATCATATGGGCTTACTAAATACTCTTCTGTGCCATAGAGAGAAACAAATTGTTCATCATCTTCAAGTTCTCTTGCAGCACCAAAGTCTGTAAGTTTGTAAACAGACTGACCATCTTCACCTATAACACGCATTATATTGCCTGGTTTGATGTCACGGTGCACTATTCCATTCTCCCGGAGATGATTCATCCCAGCCACTTCAATTGAAAAAAAAAAACAAAAAACAAACCCAAAACCAAATTTTATGTATACAACTTACAACTTGACACAGACTGCACAAGCACTGAATTGTAACTGAGGCTAGGAATACGTATGTGTTTACTTTCTCATTGGGAAAGAGGAATGAGAAGGGACACTGAATTAAGAAAAAGACCAGGACCAGATAATATTCTAAGCATTTTTGCCTTTTTTTTTTTTTCTCCAAACAGCTAAGTTACAGTATTTCTTGCTCTCAGCAACATCTTTCCCATAAAGTAAGTGAGGAAAATTTTATAACAGGCAGACACAAGTAAACCTCATTTTTCTAATTTACTCTACTGAGATTAGTTATCACTAGGAATCAATCCAGCATGTGACAAATAATTTGAAACAAACAAAAAAGAATTATAGCAATGCTTTAAACAGAAATGTCTTCTTAATGCATCTATCTACACCAATATAGACATAAATAAAAGATGTGACTCCATACGACCATATTAATTTGTTCAATTAGTTGACAGTCATTCAAATTCCTCACCTCTTGCTGTTTCAAGATAAATAAAACAAGTATGAGATTCTTTCACTCAATGAATTAGACTAAAGAGCAAAGTCTACATACCTACATCTCTCAAAACAATTAAGAACTCAGACTCTGGCAAACCAAAGGCATTAGACGGCTCCTCTAAAACTGTATATAAACTCCCACATGGACAAAACTCCATAACTAGTACTTTGTGTCTAGTTGTTGTCTGGAAAAAAAAAAATTGAAAAAATAACTCTGTGACTGTTGTGAAAACAATGTCAGAAATTACATATAACCACAAGATTTTATTAAAAAAAAAAATAAATAAAATCTGCATCTAGATCATAAATCTCGTTCTGGTGATCTTCTTCAAAAGAAGTGCAGGTGAATTTTTATACTGCTTCACGAATTCTAACTTGGAGAGGGGTGGAAATGAAGAAAGCATCACATTCGAGGCACTTAGAGGGTTGACAGCAGTATTGATAGGTGGACAAATATGGAACTACAGCACAGAAGAGCAGAGAGCAGCAACTGTCCTTCTTTCTTCTTTACTAATCTCAGCATCTGGGTCATTTCAACTCAGTCTCAGTTTCAGCCTAACTACTGCAATTCATACTAACATCCAATACGAGCATAGCGTTCTACATGTCCTGTCATCATTTTAGTCAGTTGCAAAGCAAAAGCATCAAATTGTCAGGATTACTGAAACACCTCCAGCTATCAGGATGTATTAAATATTCATACATGTAGATAGCCTAAAAATCCTAGTTCAAGATAAAGCTTAGAACAGTAGCATCTTGAAATGGCTTTGAAGAATCATGATCTGCACATAAACACAAGCATATTCTGTCAACAACAACAAAAAAGAAAAAAAAAACCAATGGTGGTTGGGTCAGAGTATTTATATCATCATATATGTTACCATTCTTTAAAAACGTAACATTATCCTCTATAGTTAAGAATAAAGCAAAAAGACAGTTACTGTGGTTACTACCAGGCATCTCAGATCACAACTACAATTCATTACCTCCTCTTCGATTGCGAACAATTTGACAATGTTCTTATGATTTAGTTTCTTCAGTACTTCAAACTCTCGCATCTGAACATCCACAGGACGAAGGAAGCTTATACTGTTAAATACTTTGACAGCATATAAATCCCCAGTTTTCTGTTGAAAACAAATTACTAATCAAACAGAAGCATAAGACTGCAAATGTACACATACCCATTGTCCACGCATTTTGAGATCTTCTGTTGTGCATACAAATATATACAGATTAGATATAGTTCAAAATAGTATTTTGTGTAAAGGTGGAAATTAAGATTTTACTAAAAAAATTATGTATATACTGGTTTACTTTCATACAGACTAGAAGCAAAGAGACCAGCAGAATGGAAACTCAAGGCTAGCCGACAAAATCTAAGTGCTTTTAAAAAAAGAATAGTTAGCATAAGAAAGGCTACACATTTAAGAATGACCCATAAACTTAGCTGAAAAATATGTTTTCAGCAAGAGGTAAGCCACTTGCACAAATCAATAAGAGATAGGCACATACTACAGTTGAGAATCTTGGCTTGCTTAAGTTAAGAGACAACTTTCAGAAGCTAAGCATTGCTCCCTTTTTCTGTATTGTTCTGTTTACACTGACTAAGTAGTACTTTGTTTTTTCAAAGAAGGCAGTGCTGAGAACTACATACCACTCATGTAAAATCCTGAAGCAATTCCACATAATAAGTGACAGGAGCACAGGCATGAGCTTAATCAAAGACTTAAGGCACCCGCAGCACCAGCTGAGAGCGCAACTCCTGTCCCACTTAGGGCAAAGTACCTCCCTGCACCCACTCTAGGAATAAGCCTACTGTAGCAGTCTTGTGTGTGACAGATTCTTTCTGAGGACAAAGTCTTCCTGTGCTCAGACTAGGTGTGCTGCACAGCACACTTACATGCACTACTGATGCCCAAGTAAAAGTTTTCTCCCATTGACTGCAGGTCATTACTCAGACTTGTGAGGGTGATGAGAGGTGCAACCATGAACCATAAGCTTTAGAGTGGAATCATTCTGTGTTTAAATTCACTCCCTTCCAGTACTTAAAGGGGGCCTACAGGAGAGATGGGGAGGCACTCTTCATCAGGGAGCGTAGCGATAGGACGAGGGGTAATGGTCTTAAGCTGAAAGAGGGGAGATTTAGATTAGATATTATGAAGAAATTTTTCACTGTGAGGGTGGTGAGGCACGGGAACAGGTTGCCCAGGGAAGTTGTAGATGCCCCATCCCTGGAGGTGTTCAAGGCCAGGCTGGATGAGGCTTTGAGCAACCTGGTCTAGTGGGAGGTGTCCCTGCCCATAGCACGGGGGTTGGAACTCGATGATCTTTAAGGTCCCTTCCAACCCAAACCATTCTGTGATTGTACGATTCAGTTACCAAGAAAAGCACACTAACTGCTAAATTATTGCTTACTGTTGCTTCACAGTTAAATGTGGAACAAAGAAAATGCTGCAGCCTATATATAACTTCATATTGATTTCACACAGACTGTCATTACTATAAGTGAATGTCACTTTCACAACAAGGCTTATCTTAATTTTGTGAGACATACTGTGAAATTCATAGGAATGGAAGGACCTACAGAAGTAAGGTCACTTCAACCCCTCAGGTTACAATATACATATCAGTATATAATTTACACAGCAAAACTGCTCAAAGATGTACTATTTTGTACTGATTCCTCAAGGCATGTCACCAAGAAGATGGTGTCCTAAATGTCCATGAAGCATGGACTTACAGACAAAAATTAATAGCAACTCATCTGATATGATAATATGTTAAGAATATTTCACTTACAGTACAAAATTATAAAAATCACAAAAAACAAGTGTCAAAAGAACAGGAAAAAATTATGAAAAGATAATCTAACAAAGACAAAAATAACATCATGTAATAAAAACTGCTAAGACTTTTATTCCTATTTAAATTCTTAAGCAAGGAGTATTTTTTCCATAAAACTGAAAAATGGAGAAATGAAGATTTAATAACAGTTACTATTTTACAGGGACAAATAATCTAATATTAAAAAGATCATCAGAAATAATTGTACAGAACTCTAATTCAATGGGTGATTATTAAAAAACCCAAAAACTAAGTATGTATAGTTACAAAGACATATTTGCTTTAGGCCTAAATCTTGAATGGTTTTTCATTGATTTAATTATGCTACCCACATATGAAAAAATTTCAGTTTTGCATGTTACTTAGATTAGTAATTCCTCACAAACCTTATTTCGTCCCCGGAAAACATTTGCAGTAGCTCCCTGTCCTAAAATGTCAGACAACAGCCAGAGGTAATTTGAAGTGCTCTGCATCTTTGCTCTTTGATTAGACAGTTTTCCTTTTCACCTTAAAAACAAAAGGTTAAATACATTGAGTTATAATCTAGCAAAATACATGAAAGGGACTTATTTTAATTAGAAGGAAAAAAACCCACACAACCACAACTCCAAAGACACGTAGAAATAATTAAGAAAAACCATAAGAGGTGAAACAAAGAAACAAAATTAAGCTCAACAATCAAAGCTAATGCCATAGACACACCACCTCTCTTCATTTGAGGTCTTTACTCCCCAAACTTTGTTTGAAAAATCAACTGGAAAAGTGAAAGCTTTATAATCCCTTGTCTGTTGTACATAGGTGTTTAAATTATACAATAACAAAAACTATAGGAAAGAGTCAAAAACACTTCAGAAAATCTTTTGAAAATAACCAAGACCTGTAATCTAATTCCGTTATTTGGTATATGTCTCAAAGAACAGACATCAGAGATGATGGCAAATATAGATACACATCTTTTAGATCACTTTGGCTCTGGAAGTTGCATTTCAGTACAACTGTAAAGGAACTGGACTAACTACTTATGAAAAGATATTTTTACATGAGCTAGATAAAAGTCACAATTAACACAAGTATTTTCAGCTACTTGCTAGAATCACCAGTTACTACTGGAAGAAATTAAGGGACATTTCTCTCATTTCTAAAATTTCACATTTGGTATGTCACATCATTTCTAGAGAGACAGCCCAGTTTCCCCATCTTTCCTGAAATGTAAACTGTGAGATACTCAGGTCTTCACAGATTCAAAAGAAAGAGGAAAAAAAAGAAGTTTTATTAAATTAAAACAATTTAAAAAAAACATTAGAACTAACAGATTTCCCCCCCTGCCAAAACAGCAGCAGCTGCCAAGTGAATACCCCTACCTTTTTGGTTCAATTAAAGCACTGATTTTGCCATTAAATCTATCAAAAGGCTCTAAGATCAAAGTTGTAGCTTCCTGAATCTAAGGAATCTTAACAGCAAAATGGCAATTGGACCAGAGGAAGGTCCTACAGCAGCACCCTTTCCTTGCAGCCTGGCCAGGGACCCTGCACCTGCCTATGTTAACTGACAAGAAGCAGCTAACTGATACTGAAAAGAAACAAACAAAAAAAGCCATTCCTGTAACTACTTGAAGAAGAGGTATGACAAAATTTCCTACGCAGGTTTGTTACAAGAAGCTCGTTGGCACTTTTTGAGAGCTCTCTGGTGCACAAGATGACACCACCAGAAGCCTTGCAGTGTGCACCACGGGAGAGCGGAGCAAGCCGCATGCCAGCCACGGCAGCGCCATCCACCCATCCCGTGCCAGCAGCCAGCTGAAGCACCCGCCTCTGCACTCCTCCCAATCGTACCCATCCATGCCACAACACAAAGAGACAGAAATCTTCTTGTGACTTTGAACGCATTTCTCTATGCGGATTTTATACTTTCATTTAGCTATTGACTCATGTAAGACGTGGAGTTTCTTGCAAAGCTGTCCCAAAACATCCAGGCAAGTACATGTAGCATACAGAACATAATGACACAATGCAAAGACCTGACATTACTCCAAACTAAATTCAGAGTCATGCAGCAACACCCTTTTTAAAATCTAGATGAAGTCCTTAATGCCTAGAGAAGGGAATAATGGTTTTATCTCAAATCTGAATCAAAAAACCCAACAACACAACCCAAACCCTTACAATCCTGAGTTAATTTTGACAAGACAATTTGCAATAGTAGATTAAGATTACTTCTCCCAGCTGGCACCTACTGTAGATGCCAAAGAGCTATCTATGATGCAGGCATAGAAAGTAAGGAAGATGTCTGCAAGGAAATAATGCATAGCCCACTCTGTAAATCATTTGAAAAAAATCTCTGAATTGAAAAATTCCTTGTAATTACACCCCTGCTTGTAACAAGCCAGCTAGGACATTACCAGTAAACACATATTTTGTCATTTATTTCAAAGCAACATTCATAAGACCCATACCAAGACGCAGAAACATAATGAATCCTTTCTAAGCAGAAAGACAGCATGCAGAAGGATCAAGTAAACACAGTTTCTTCACTGATATCTAATTAAATACTAAAAATTTTCAGAGCCTATTACACACTAAATCATTATGTCAAAGTGGTAGAAATGAGGTAGTTTATGGATGAGATGAGTTCTCTCCCTTTACCTTCTTACTTTCTAATTAAATTCGCACGAAGGTCAACGGGTGGAAACAAAAAAGGAAAAGTCTGCCATAGATGAGCTTGAATATCATTCAATGGATTTTAAAAAACCCCATCAAGTCACTAATGGGTTCTCAAGGTCTGGCTTTTTCACTCGTAAAACCACAGGTATGATTATGCCAGTATTAATCCCAGGGTACAAATCCAGTGAAAAACCAGTCAGTGTTGCACTATTATGTTTTGTTTTTTTCCAAAACAGTATTTTTATAATAACAAAGTCAACACTTTTAGCAGAGTCTTCACTTTAAAGGCATAAAGTCTCACTTAGCTTTGATTTTAATCTTCAACTTATAATAAATTTTATTCAATAATGTGCATAACATCTTAGACATCCTTTAATACCTTTCCATTCTCAGACTGATTCAGAACTGATCTTTGCTAAACACTCAGCATTTGTCAGGTTTTCATATCTTCCATTATCTTCCTAAATCAATTCACTAAGAATTTCATATTAAAAAAAAAATCTCTAAGTGTAAGATTGGTCCTGTCACTAGATTTAATGCTGAACTTCCTATTTCTTCACATCTCACTTATGGTCATTAAGTCTGGTACTACACAAGTCAGAAGCTCCTCACATATATCTAAAGGTATTTTTCTCCTACTGGAAGTTTGATTTATTGTCCCCCATGATTCATTAGCATTTCAAAGGTTTGGGAGCTGCTTTTTGTGTTTTTAAAGATATTTTTCTGCTTCTGGTGATGTTACTACTGCTTTATTCGTCAGTAGGGGGGACTGTGATAGAAAAAAACCACATTGCTAAAGTTTTTCTTTTTTTTAAAACTCCCAATGCTTTAAAGCAGGAATACTGTCTGCTTCTGATTAATACGAAGAAGTTTGCTTTTAGCTCAGGCACATGGGATAAGCACATACAGCAGGCACTTTCCCTGATAACAGCAGCAAGGTACAAGTTCACCAGGCAAGCAGGGACAGAAGATGAAGTGAAGGCTCTTGCTGCCTACAGGCCACATCCCATATGCCACCAAAGCCAACAGGCAAAGTGCTGAGGTTCCCAATAAATGTTATGTTAGCACTGTACAGTCCGGTACATATAAAGGTTTTATACTTTCCTGTACACCCTCTCTTAACACCTACAAAAGAAGTTTCTCCCCTTGAAGATCCTACTTCCTATCCCTGCTTTCTTCACCTAACTTCCTTCTGGGGGTTTCCAGTCCAACAGCTAGTATCTGAATTACCAAAATACCCCGCCCTGGGCCACACAAGGCCCTGTTTGAACCAAAGCAGCACACGCTCCCAAAGGCCTGCAAAACAAATGGAAAGCCTGGCTCCAGTGCTGCTCATCACCACTGTTCTCAGTGTTCCCAGTCCGTACCCAGGGAAGAGGACTTGGCCTCTGACAGGGACGGCAGCTCCTGGAAAGCTCCGGAGGGCCAGAGGCTCGCCCGAGCAGCTCAGCCAGCCCCACACTCAGAAATGTGGGGCATGGAGGGGACACTACTGGGGCTCATCTTCACAACAGGACATCCTTCCAGAGGTAACAGTTTAACAACTTCGACAACCACAGAGGCAATGGTGCTACCTGGGGAGAGCTTTACACAAGCAGCAGGCAAATACACGCTTCACTTGGCTTTTTTTTCCCCCATTCCAACTACAAAACTAATTCTGACGGGTCGCATCCACTGT
>NW_010106808.1:21568-34225 GCF_000699245.1 Pterocles gutturalis | reverse complement strand
TGAGGTTCCCGGTACCAGCTAACTCTCCGAGTAGCTGTCAAGCTGGGGTAGCGCCTGGGAGCTTTGTGTGTGGGAGGAGGGACGTGAGAGGGGAGAGGGGATGCGCCCGAGCAGAAAAAAAAAAATGTTGCTGGATGAGCTGAACTCCCCGGCGCGCTGATGGGATGTGAAAGGGTCAGTTATGTCTTTGATTACGCATTTGCTTTGGGAAATAACCTGCCTGTCCTGGAGTCAATTAGTTACTAAATTTGGGATTTGCCTCGCCTACACCGTGTTACAGTGCACCTGCTGTGTTTAAGGATCTGCCACTGCTTCCAGAATAACTCCCCCCCCCCTGTTTTCAAGGGTTGCTACTATTAAAACTCTTATACTCGAAGTAAATGCCAAGTGTTAGTCCTGGTCCAGGTCTCTGGCTGGGAACAGTGTCGGCTGCAGAATGTGGCAATTCAGGCTTCAGTCCTTCAGGTCATTTACATGCACTTGAAGCCTTGTAAAGCAATTAAGTGTTTTTAGGTTTCTGTGAGCCTTTCAATTATCTCCAATGATTTCTCTTAAACCTATTTTAATGTTTCGAAACTTCATTCACAAGCAGTAAAAGAAAAAAAATCTGCTGTTACTCTGAAATGCAAGCTCTGAGTTGGATCAATAGAAAGAAGTGCATATTTTGACACACCGACACTATTTTAAACCTGCTTGTTATAGTCAGGAACTGCAGGAGTTGTGGAATATTTATTTAACCCTAAGTAGCATGTCTTGCAATATTTTGGCAAAAATGGGTTGTTTAAGGACATGCTTATAAGCCTGTCCTGCAGGCTGGTTCAAATTGTCTAGGCAAAGAAAGCAATTTGAAGTACTACCTGGTGTTATTGATGTGGAGGTCGAGGTTACTCTTGATCTTGCCTCAGTGTGCTTTAATGCAGTTAGTGATATTTGAGTGTCATCCTGGAAAAGGTGGAAAAGATAATCACACGCAGTCTTTGCTAGTACTAATCCTGGGCTATTTTAAACGTGTTCTAAAATACTGCTTTGTTTATATGTTTGCCTCCTAACTAAATAAAGTACTTCTCATCACTGTAGCTAAGATTTAGGCATTCACTAGCATGCTCTGAAAACCAGTTGTTGATGACATTTCTGTACACAGGGCCATCTAATTAGGATGTTTTTCAACTGCAGCACGGGAAGGGGCAAGGCAGAAATGGCTGTTCCGTGTTAGTAATTGTTGAACTAGGAAGGGTTATCTATTCAAAGAGGCAGGCTCTCAGACCCAAAGTATTCTTTTAACTGTAATCACAGAATATCGCTGCCCAGCAGGAGATGGCTTGAAATGTAACACTAGAAAAGGAGGTCGATGCTGGAGCTGCAGGACACAGCCCTCCATGTGGGAGATGGATCATGCTACTAACTTTAAGTGAATCAAGATTGTGCGTTTAAGCTGGGAACCTGCAATGTTTTGTTTCAGGAGGGCAGCATATTGCCGTAGCTTTTTTTTCTACTTCCTTTGCCATTATATTGAAATTACACCAGACCGTTCTTTTTTTAATATAGTGATCAAGCTTACTATATAAAGGGTGTCTGTAATTGCTTTCTGTTTTTTTTTTTTTTTTTTTTTTTTATGTAGGTTGGGTAAGATTAAGTGGCATCGTAAAAACTTCTTATAGCAAAATCAATTTCCCAATGGTAAAACTTAATATTTTAGCGGCTGCATGGCACTAAACCAAAGATTGTATGGACAGTGATATAACAAACTTGCTTGTAGTCTGGCCTTTATGCCTCCATATCAAAGGATTTGATATTTTATTTCCCAGCCTTCACCCAATTAAACTGAAATTGAATGGATTTAAAGCCTGAGGAAGTTGAATAAGCAAATGTATACATTCTTACTTTTTGTCATTAGCCTGCCTAACTCCTTGTGTCTTTCAAGCTGGACGGATATGTGGCATGCACATGGTCAGTGTATACATGTGATCTTTTTGATCAATTGATTACTTAGAATGAAAGTGAGCCTCTAAATCTGAGAGCCAGTGTAAAGAAGAAACACTACTTTTTTTTTTTTTTCTTTCTTCCTGTCGATCTAGCAAGCACAAGCTTTTGCTGCTCTCTTCCCTGCTACTGCAATTCTCACAGACAGCTGTGATATTTCCTAGTTACGTGTGTAGATTATTAGGGAAGAATTCTTCTCCCCAACTCAAAACCTCCTTGTTCTTCTAGGAACAATGTTTTTTTTCCCTTCTTTTTGCTTATTTGTTTTATTTGATGCTGGATGCAGCACGCAGTAACCTGAAAGAAGAGATGACTGTGGAAGTGTGGGGGAAATATTCAGATGTTGGTCTAATGCCACAGTGAGCTTGCATTGCTTGCTAATAAATGTTTGTTTATTGCTGAGCAAAATCTTCTTGGAACTGATAACAAGGGGTAGGGAGAAATGCAGTTTCCATTCCTGCAGATGTGTTGAAGATCTTGCTTGTTGCCCTGTGTTAAATCCAGTTTTTTGCCAGATTAAGTGGGGCTAATCTCTGCACGTGCAGTTCTTGTTTCATGCTAATATCTACCAGTATTACAGGAGGGAAACCCATTGCTGCAATTAGGCTTATAGATGCATGCAATTATTTTTCCCTGACATTTAAGCCCCCCCAAAAGTAGGCAATTTGACCTCTGAGAGCCTTGAATTGAAGTTGTAGTCCTTCATCTGACCTGTGCTAAATAAGACGGGTCACTGTCAGTTTATGGCTGGGGTGTGGAAGATTTAGTTTCTGCGTATCTGAGGTCATGTGTTGCTACAGCGGGCACATCAAAAGCAACACGTCCATTGAGATGTTCCTTTCCTACCCCCAAGTGTCAGAAGAAAGGCATATTTTAAGGAGAGTATTAGTAGGAATCTTTAACATTGTGCAATGTATTTTTTCTGTGGCACACTGACAAAATTGGTGCTTTGGAAAATATGTACAGATTTGTCTGTCTGTGTAGGACTCGTCTGTGAAATTTGGTAGTACTGACCAACTTTCTTTACCTTGTGCTGCATTTTATTTAGCAGGCCTGCATGGGGCTGCGTTGCCGATGGTGGAAAATATCCAGTGGCCTTGTTTCAGAGTTGCAGGGCAATATTGCAAACGGTGTTGACGAAATCCTGATAAATGACTTCACCTTGTAGTGTCAGACTTGCATCATTTAAAAATAGGCCGAGCCCATACACATTCAACAGTACCTCTGTTGGGTCTGCCACATGAGATTTAATCTAGCAAGTGACCCAAATACACGCACTAGAAGAACAAGTATAAGTACACTAGGGAAAATTGCTTGCCATCTGTCTCCCTGTTGTGTGTGTATATTTGATGATTAATTTACATCTGTGATTTTTATGGCCCCTTTTTGTCATCTCTTCTCAATTTTTCAGCTCCAAGTGCACCCCTCCAGTAGCTTTCAGTAGAGCCAGTTTGCAGGTGGCTGCAATCAAGTGGTGGGGCTGGTGGTGGGGAAGAGTGAGGAGAAGGGGACTTGTATACATCCTCTGTAGTGTTTTCCATTTGTCCCTCCTGTTGCATCTTATTATGTACTAATTTCAAATGACCATAGAGATAATTTGTATATGAAACAGGGACTTTACCATGTTGATGAAGAACAACGTAACCCGTAGAAGATCCCTGAGTAACTGAGGGTACGTAGTTTTCAAGTACTGTAATTGAGTATCAGCCAAGTGAACCAGGAACTGATTATCTAATAGGATGAACCTGGTATGGTAATAGTCTATTAATGTGATACCTGTTCCATTTTAAATGCTGAATATAAAATAAAAATGTATTTGGCTTTTGATTTTAAAAAGCATTTCTGCATAAGAATTTGTGTTGAATGAAACACTTTGATCAAAATGTGAAATCTTAGTTTCCTCAAGATAGTGTTTTTTTTTTTTTTCTTTTCTTTTTTTCCAGTGGAGATGCTGTAGTATAGAGATTTTTGGAAGCAAAAAAGGAATTATGTCCCTTCAGGCTTTATTTTAAGATTTTTATTGCATGTATAACATTAACATAAACCGAGTTGCTTCTGGTAGCTGGTCCAGAGAATAAATTCATTACTGTTAGCAGACGGAGAGTCTCCCTGAGTCACTGATGGGATGCGCCTCATCTGCAGGAAGTTCCTCCAGCACACAGTGGAGTTACAAATTCAAATGATATACTTTCTCCAGCATCTCCCATATGTATTCCAGCTGCACTTCTGAATCCTTTAAGTTTGCCAGAGTGAAAGTCCCTCAAAAGGCTCAGAAGCCTCTCATCTCAATTTGTTAACCATCTGATAGCTGTGAGAGTGCTGAATTGGACCTCCTTTGCCTCCCTCATCTGGAAGTTTGCCTTTCCCTCTTTGTTGGCTGCTAGGATTTTTTTTTTTTCAGTGAAGTTGACTGAAGCAGACTTTGCTGTTTGTTTATGGAATTTCTTTCTTTAGCTGAAATATTTTGATGCTGAAGCTGTGGATGCAAGCCTGCTGGCAACCTGTGGTGAAAGTTGCTCCAAATATACAGTTGGCGGAACAGACTAAATCTGAAGACAAAGATGCTTATTCTTACTGTTACTTACGTAAAAGCGAATCTATTCTTTGGCCCAATGTTTACGGTTAGATTTTTTCATTTTTATTTCTAAGTATTCTATAGGTTTGACACAGCTTTTGGTTTAACTGTCTTTTTCAAAAATAAATCTTTTTAAATTGTCCATTTCCCTCAATATTTTTTCATCCTTAATTTTGGTCTGAAATGGTTGAAAGGTGAAAGAATTTTATGTGGAGATCTGAACCCTAAGCCGAAAGTTCTTTGTTCTTCGACACTCCAGCCCTCAGGTTTTTAAATTTTGTAATTTTCCTTGGTTGCAGAAGCCTATTGTTGGCCTTTGAGGCTTGGCGGCCTTTGAACTCCCTGTGCTTTTCTGCTTGGGGTGACTGATCTTATAAATGCTCCTTATCTTCCTTTAATGTGGAAGCTTGTTCTGTGGGCAGGTTATTTATGTCAGGGTGGCAACAGGATTTCATTTCACTTCTACATCAGGTTCTTAGGTTGTATTCCTGCAGTCTCAGGGTAGTTCTCTAGACTTGAGATATTTCTGTTGTTGCTTCCACTGGTGGGCCTTCCCCAATAAGAGGGAGATGGTGTAAATCCTGTAATTTCTTTCCCAGTTTCACCCTCTGCAGAACTCCGTACTAAACCATTTTTTACCCAAAGGCTGGCTCACTGCTGAACAAAACTCGAAGAGCCAGAGGAAATTGGTTTTTGGAATCACACCCTTAATATTGTTTAACATGTGAACTCTATTGCTCAGTTTGCTACTTCAGGACTTGAAATACCTTGCAGACTGTGAATATCTGTGAATGGCTTGTAATGGGCATCTCCAAAGGCAGCAATGTGTGCTTTGGCTCTGTCTTTGGAGGATGCTTCAGCCTAGCACAGGGTTGCTGTTGTTCATATATGACAGCTTATTGTGAACAAAGGAACGTGCTGGATCAGTGGGGTGGCAGCTAAGGATCACGTAATCTGTCAATCTCTATTTCACTTAGAGGAAAAAGAAAACCAGTAAATCAGACCATTTGAAGCTGATGAAACTCAGCCCCCCAGCCTCTGTAACTGGCGGTGGCTAGTCAATATGCTCCAATGCTCTGCAGCTCCAGCCATTCCTGGCCTTATTAAGCTTAAACAGGAAAAAAAAGTAAAAGTGGCTTCCTTGAATACTAATCCTTGTGTTCCCTAGGACACTGTGAATTGCTCTGTTAGCCTTCCTTGTCCTATTGGCTTCATGAGGAGACTTTTCAAGAATAGTGGGAGGTTTCAGTTGGTGGCAAATAATGCTCATTTAGTGTCTTCATATTATTTCTTTCCTTCAGTTCTTATTTTTTTTTCATTACTGTTTATTTTCCAATAAAATAAAACAAAATAATTAAAAAAAAAACAAAGTGCTTTCAGCATAAGCTGTTTTGTCTTTTACATCTTAGTTATCTTGGTATTTTTTTCCAGTGATTTGTTCAAATGGCTTGTATTCAGGCTTCAAAAACTGTTAAAAATCAGGGTAACCTCTAAAAACATATGTAGATGTATATATCATCATGATAGTAAATAGAATAGCATGTTTTTCTTGTATGCCTAAAACTTGAGACCAAGTGTTTTTTGGGATCAGTCTTCCAGGAGAGAGCTGGACAGGCTTCACGTTAGTCTACCACAAAGGCTCCTTAATTTATTTGTGGGTGTCACTGCTGATTGCCTCGGAGCACTTCTCTCCAGGAGTTAAGCACATTGGCTTCAGCAACGCTCCTGGTCCCAGCTGGCCCAGGAAGCCAGAGACTGACAGGTAATTGAACAATGATTTTCCACATGATGGTACAAACCATTACTGCTAGATGACTGGACTGGTCTGTGACATCCTCTATGATTCACCAACCTATCTGTAGACCCAAAAAACCACACTCTGACCTGTGGTTCAAGTGAGGACAGTTTTTTCTGAGTTTAGCATCCTGTTTCCAGCATGGGTTTTTTAAGAACTTAGCATTACTCTAGGCTATTTTGCTAATGAGAGGATTGTATGACTTTTAACTCCTATGTGTTTTAGTCAGCTGGTCCAGTATTAGTTCAGAGGAACAACACAGTAATTGGTAGCAGAACTATCGCTGTAAAGTCTCAGCCAGTGCCTGGATGCTATTTTCATGCAGTTTGGTAATTTGCGTACTTAAATCCTAAAAAAAGGACTTGAACTCTTGAAACAGGGTCATGATTCAGTGACCAAAATTGCCATGGAAACAAGCCCACTCAGCAACACCCTAAACTGTTCCTAGATCTATGTTGTCTTCCCTTCCCACCTCAGTAGCTTTTTACATATAACAATTAATTACTGGTGCTGGGTCCAGGAACCAGGCTCCAGTATGCCCTTCTCCTAACCACTTCCCGTCATTGCTGCAGAATGACCTGCACCCTATGCTTAGGGCATCCTTCTGGTGGGAGACCCATCACTGAACCCTCTCAAATCCATACATAAAAGATAGATACACCACACGCATTTGTCAGCAGACCCCACTTAGAGATAGCATTTCATTTCTGTACCTGGTGTTTCCACTTGGTTGGCTACCTGCTCTGAGTAAGTGCAACTTTAGTTTCTAATCACTTTTCAGAGAATTTTCCCTCCCTCTGGTGCAGGGGAATGTAACTTGGAGTTGGATGGCTCTCTATGAATCAGATGTTTTCCTTTAGGAGGCAATGCCTGTCTGATAAGTGCGTAGGCTCCCAGCATCGTGGTGCATCAGGAGTGCCCTTACAGCATCTAGCCTCCTGCTTCTATGTGGCAATATTTCTCATCTGATGCTGTTTAAAATACCTCTTAGGTTTTGCTCAGTAACTATTGAAGCTGGTAGTGGTTATTTAGTTTGGTATTAAAAAACCCAGAGTGTACAAGTTCCAGTGTATGAGTAAGGCACTAGGAAATACTCTTCCACTGAAAATAGTCTCCTTAAGCTGATGTTTACAGTAGTTTTCAAGTGACATAATTACTTAGTGGGGGGGGGGAACAAAAAACAAGGCAGTGGATGTTGTCCGTTATCAAGATCTTAAAGAATTAACACTGGTACTGGGAAAACAGACCTGTCTGTGCATGGGGATCAGCCAAGCCCCTTATTGTGGAGTATCACCATTAACACCAAGCACCAAAAATCCACCCAACCAGTGCTGAACTGTTTGGTTGTGTCAAAGCCCTTTGATATGGCTTCATCCGGATTCCAGTAGGAGATGAAAGACTTTGTGAGGAGGCAAGCACCTGTGTAAAAGAAGATTGGTGCTGCAATTGCCTCTAGAAGGTAGGCAGAGGTGGTCTGCCCCACCATCACTTAAAGTTTTAAATATACAGCGTGTGGCTGGTCTCAGTTTGGACCCATGTGTCTTGTCATGATTCCTGTGCCTGCCTTCCAGCCCAGGGTGTTTCTCTGAGGTATGTTTTAGCAAGATCAGAGTTCAAGCTGCTGTCAGTGAGGATGCAAGTTGTCCAATTGAAGTTCCTTATATATTCTTGTCTATACATTTGGCAGGCTTTTAGTAGTCACTTTGATACAAAAGATGCAGTTCCCTGGATTATAAAGTATTAAGTCAACATCTTGGAGGCAGCATGGGGGGAACTAGAACTCCTAATCCAGGATAATTTTGTTTTCTGCAAATGCCTAATTTGTTCTAGGTCTCTAACATGAAGTCTTCAAGTGGGAGTTTATTCCTGACAGTGTTCATAGAATGGGGTCAGTTCTATGTGGCTGGCTCCTTTCTTTCAGTAGACTTGTAGTGGTCTACTTTGAGAAGGGGATTAGGTCCAGGTAGAAATTCAGATGAGATGCTCACAGTCACCTGTGGTTATTACAGCAGCTTTCCTAACCCCCCAAAACACTGGGGTTTTTTCCTACTGAAGTGGAAGGAGCCCATGCTGCCTCAAGTGTGACTCTGTGGGTGTAAGAATCCACTTGGAGCTGTTGTTTTGTAGGCTAGGAGCCTTCTGCTATGCATTCTTTTTTATGCTTCATATGCTTTTTAAAAATAGATCTTTTTCTTTTCAAATTAAAATATATTTGAAGGGATCTGTGCCTTGTCATATCCTCTCGTTTCCAACAGTTATGTGAAGATGAAGGTGCTGTCATCCCTTTTGTACTTGATGCTGTATTTATTTGATTTGACTCTGTAGTGTGGCAACAATGTTGATTTTTTAAAAAATTATTTTAATACGAAAATAAAGAAGAAATTAGGCTCAGAAGTGAGGCAGTATATTAAGAAGCCTTATTTTCTGTGTTATACATCAGCCCTCTAGATACCACTAAAATAAGAAAAATATTTATGTCTTGGATTAAGCCTCTCTATTGGCCTGGCTGTCCTTGTTGATGCCAAAATTTCATCAGTGAATCATTTTGGGCAACTCTCTGGAATAATTTGTGGAGCTTTGTTTGGAAGATTGGTTTGTTGGGCTCTAGCAAGGTCGCTCTTGTTCTGCCATCATTTCTTTGGCCTTCCATGCCTCCTCCCAACTCCTGTGCCAAAAAGAAACACTGTATGGTTCCTGGGAAGATCCTTCCAGGTATGGTTTGCATCTAGCTGTATATTTTCTTGCTGCAAAATCTTGAATTATAACAAGAATTTCCCTGTAATAAATTCCATGAAGCTTCAGTCTATGTGCTTCATTTTCTTCAAAGAATTTTGGTTGTACTTGAGGAAATTTTTAAAGGTGTTTCTTTTTTTTCAGGAGGAAAAGGAGTATTGGTCTTGAGAAATTAGTGTTAGTTGCAGAAGAAGTATTTCTTTTTTTTTTATTAGTTATTTGTAATTAAACTTCTGATCTTTTACATTTTTATAATTAAAGCATAAGAAAACTTGGGCTTTTTAAAAGCACTTTGATCTGAATTAAGGTTTCAGTGCCAAAAAATAATTTAAAAGCTACATGGCTGTATAAATAAAGCTTGCTGAAAGAAAAAGAACTAAGAGAATGATGAAAAAATTTAATCAAATAAAATGGCATTTTTGTGTAGCAGCTTTCATTTTGTAGCACAAGCAGTTCTTTATAGCTTCTTTGTAACACCAATATACTTGAATAAATTTTCTGTTTGTGAAAAGACATAGCTGTATGTTCTATTCCATTTCACAGTACATTACTCATCTCTTGTATGTAAATCACTTGGCTTGTTAAAAATGGTAGTATTTCTCTTTAATAAACATCATGCTTCTGGAGAGTTCTCAAGATGCACTTTTTTTAGAAGACAAAAGACTTAAGAATGGGGAAAGGCCAGAGAGAAAATGGTTCCTCACATTGTTGGCTTCATGCTAAAAAGCAAAACCCGAGCTGGATCACTCCAGAGTACCATCTGCGCTGCCGTTTGCTGCCAGACATGTTCATGCTCTTCCTGGACTTGGAAAAAGTGACTGCTGAAATCAGGTCTGTACCAGCGCTGGGTAGCTTCAGCTAGAGTTATGGAGCACTGGTCATGGTGATGTGGATTATGGAGTATTGCTGGCAGGTGGAGCCTGGGATGAAAGCCTTCTTCACCCAAACGGGCCTGGGGCTGTGTGTCTGGATGTGCCTTGAGCTCCTATGCAAGTCATTGCATCTCGTACTGCTTCTGCTTCCTCTCTCCGTGTTTGTGCTCATAATGTGATTGCAAGTTCTTGGCTGCTGAAACCGCATCTTTAGGAGGTCTGTTGCATTGGTTGGTTCGGGGTGGCTCAAACCTTGATAAGGGCATCTGGCTGTTTTAAAATGCTGGCTTGGGCTTAAAGACTGGCAGTTTGGTGGAAGTTGCTTTATATACTTTCCTCTTTCTGTGGAATTGCGCGATGTCTTGAGGCTGTTTAGCCAGAGCAGGTTGGCCATGGTTTCTCTTGAGTGTGATCTGCTATAGCATTGTACTAATTTTTAATGAAGTCTCACTAACTCTATTTTGATTAATGTTAAATGAATGGGTTTGTATGCATTCAAAAGAGAACCCTGAATTACCCTGATTTATGATGGACTCGGGTACTTGAAGTTTCATGCCTGGCTGATACAGAGCTAAAAGCAATAGGAAGGATTGAATATCCAGGGAGCAGGAAGCTAGTTGGTCCTCTGGAATTTAGAGACTGCTTCTAGCACTTCACAAAGAAAATAATGTAAGGATATTAATAAAGAAAGTTGATGTTTATAAGCAAACAAAACTTCTCTGCTGAGGGACAGCAAACCTGTGAGAGATTTTGGAGGAAACTCTTCTCCTCTAGGGAACAGTCAGCTCTTTCTTTAATTTTTTTTTCTAAATGTTCCAATTTCAATCAATGTGTGCAGTCCTTTCTGAAAACAATTAAAGGCCACCTCATTTAGGGGCTAGGAGAGTGTCTGGTGAGGTGAGGAAAGGATCCCATAAAGCAGAGAGGCGTTAAGGAATATTGGTTTTCACCTGGTGGTGTGCTGCATACCTGATCTGCTAGCTTTTAATACTAATAAGTATTAATATTTGATATTTTACTCTTTTGAAAAATGAGTAGCTTTTTGTCCATACGTGCTCAACATACTGTAATTCTGAGCTGTTGACTTGATGTGTATGGAAATCAGCCAGTTTTTGAAGGAAAAGAGAACGTTTGCTGCTCTTTATGCAGCTCTAGATCTCAGTGCTCCCGGGGGATAGTGTTGGAGGAGTCTTGTCTAAGCACGAAAATTGGATAGTACAGGTCTGCAGGTACCATGGTGATGAGCATGATATACATATCTTGAAAGGCTCTGATGCAGTAGCTTCAAGCAAGGTACCACCCTGTTATGCACAGTTTCCAGAAATCACACGCTGTGTGTGATATTTACATCTACCAACTTGGCTCTGTGCTTGGCTTGTTCTGAACATCTTGCAGACTGAAATTTGTAGATTTTGTTGAGGCTCCCTGTATTGTAGCTTGTTATAGACAAGGAGTTTCAGTTTATGTTCACACTATGCTAATTGTTAATGATGTGAAAAAGTGTATGAGCTTACTTTACAGAGAAAAGGTTTAAAACTCAGTTTCTTAGTACTGAACCCTAACATTATGGTACTGTTTTCTACATAAGTAAAACGACTCTAAAGCATGAAAATAAAAAACTAAGACAAAGGTAAATGTAAGTACAGAAAAGATTATAGTATTCCAGAATAAAGAGTATTTGTTTGTGCCTATGCTTTATTCTTTCTGTAAATATTTAAGAAAAAAAATCTAAATTACATGAATGAGAATTTTCAGTAATGAGTGGGATTAAAATCAGTTTATTGATATTTTATTTCCTTGTGTAACTTAAACAGTTCTGCTTAAATGTATAAATTCCACTGGCTCTTAGTGTGGGCAAGGGTGTAGGGACATCTGTTCATTGAGTAGTACAGTGGGAGTGGTGGCTGAATGTTTTTTGCTTGAACAAGGGTGCTGAGAGCACGTAATTTTGCATACCTCTTCCAAGATAAGAAATCGTGGGGAAACATCTGTGTGTAGAGCATGCAAATGCACAATAATATAATTTATATGCTGCTCTAAAAGGCTGAAAAGATTCTAGAGAATAGAGGGTATTTGTTTTCGATCCTTACTTTTCAGGGGCTGAAGTCCTGTATAAAACGTGTGAGGTAGCAGAGCATAGTCCTGTTAAGGAAGGGCAGATATTATGATAATTCTTAGCTTGAACCCAAAATCGTACCAGTTAGTCCTTCGCCAAGGGTAAGCGAGCACACTTGTAGAATAAGCTCCTGAAAGAAGACTGTTTATCAGTCTGTATTTTGTATTGTAAAATGCTAAAGAACCCTGTTTGTAACAGGATAGTTGCATTTAATAGGCATATTTAATTGCACATATAATAACAGACATAATTTTTCATCTTATCTGTACTTGCAGTGCTACTTTATGTCTGTACCGGCAATGCGGGTCATGAAGAAAGTGAAGGGATGGACCCTGCAATCAGTGAATCTTCCAACAGACTGATTACATGAGTATCAAATTATGCCCTCAGGAATTTCTAAACTTGTAAATATAATAAGCAGTATGGTAATCAGAAAAAGCAAGTTGTTTCTTTGCATTCAAAGAGTCTTTGTTTCTTTAGTCATTGTTCTGAATTTCAACACGAACTCTTTGTACAGCAGTAACTTCTATGGTTTTACTTTCTGCAGCAAAGGATTTCTGTTGACTTTGCAAATTTTTTTTTTTAA
>NW_010106808.1:0-21537 GCF_000699245.1 Pterocles gutturalis | reverse complement strand
CTGCTGAAGGTTACAAGTTAGGTACTTGGGTCACCTTACACTACCCATGCTAAATAAAACTAAATGAGGAAGCAAGTGCAGAGATTATGTTTCAGCTGTTGCTTCAGGAACTAACTAAACCTTGATTTAATTGAATTCAATTTAGATTGGTTGAATATTGCTACTGTTGTAATTAAAGAAAGAAAACTGCAGCTAACTAATCTGTTTTTCTGTGTTTCTTGTACCTGCCTGAAATTTGTTCATTTTTGAAGTACAAGTGAATTCTCCAGCTAAGCAAAGTCAATGTTTGTCCCGAGATGATTATGCATTAACTATTTTATGCTTATTGGAATGGAAAAAATGAGCAGATGGAAGAGGATGAATAGCCTGCTTAGTAATATCCGAGAAGGAGGAAAAATACAACCTAATAATAATTTTTAGTGATGGTCTGTTTTTTGTGTCCTAACTTGGTTAAGGTCAAGACAAAAGAATATAATTTTGTAGGTCCTACGTGCCAGTAAGAGATAAAATGGCAGTGTATGCCTCGGCTTTGCAGCTACTTCAGTTTTACAAACACTTGGACATGTGTTCAGCTTTTCAGATGTAAATAGTCCCATTAGATGAAATCTGTGTCCAACTGGAGTCAGTGGTAAAACCTGCAGCAACTTAAGGCTAGAGTTTCATGAATGAGTTCAGTGAGACTACTTGTATACATAAAGTTAAACACATGGCTAAGTGTAGAATAGAGGGCCTACAATGATATGAGAATAAGACCCTTGTGACGCTGTTTGAAGTCTGACCTGTCTTGCTGTTGGATGATGGAGAGCCACAGTGAGGAAGTAGGTGAACCTTTTGGGCATGAACACACACAGAGTATATAAAACATAATAAATAACTACAATTCATAAAACGGTTGGTTGGTCCTAAATAATGAAGCAATGAAAATGTTTATGGGCTGTGCTTGTTCTTGTAGTATATTTTTGGTTTATATTTTTGGCACAAATGCATGTCTCTAGTAGTAGTATTAGGTACTAGTAGTATTAGTATCATTATGTTTCGTTATTCAGAAGAAGTTAGTAGCGGGAGATGCTTTCTTTTGGAAAGAAGAGGTAAAATAGAAGTTACAGGCCAGCCCTCCGCCTTCCCCAGTCTACTACTCAATCATAGGAGTCAAGCAATATTTGGTAATATGTCAACTGTTGTAATCATCATGTATATTAACTACTTAATTTCATATCACACTCGGTAAAGAAACACTGGGTATTATCATAACTGTGACGGTTCTCACCATCTGAGCCTCTCCCTTCCAGATGTTTCACTGGTTTGCAAATATGATTTGGAGCTGCAGGTGCAGCAAACCAACTGTCATATACACTAGCAGATCTCTGTCTCTCTCTTTGTGCAGAACATCTTTGCAGAGCCTAGCTTCACGTTTCTTGACGAGAAATATTATTTGAACGGCTGCCTCCTTAATCCTGTGAGATTTAGATAAGTGCAATTTTTCAGGTTTTTGAGGGAATCTTAATTTAAATTTCATAACACACACACACACACGCACAAACAGGCAATTAGCATGAAGTCTTATGGCAGCCTGACAGTCTTTTGTGCCTATGGAAACAGTTACACAATAGTGCGTGTGCAAATAATGTTATCAGGTGCCCTTTGTGTGTGCTCACCCGCTTTACCTGGAGCATACTGAAAAGCTGCAGCCTGATTCTCATTTAAACTCAACCTGATCTATTTTATGATGAACTTGTATAAAGAGAGAAACAATGAGGTCTTAGGAAAATAATAGCTACTATTCGTTCTTTTAAATGACTTCATTTTGGCATGCTTTTGTGCCTGTTTTTTCTTTGTGCATGGCTTTAAATGGGATGAACACGACCCCCCACCTGGTGAGGTTAGATTCAGGCTGCAACCTTTCCTTTGTCTTTATTCTCTCTCCTTAGAGGTAGGTGCAGAACCTTGTCTCTTCTCCAAGTCAGAGACTAATATTGCCTATGTGTTCTGAGAATGGAGAACATACCAGCTCCATTATCCTGCTGATTGTGCAGTCCAGTTATTGCTGGGGAATAGACAGGGAAGACTTGGTGTAGTGAGCAAGTAGGAAAAAAAGTAAAGCAGCAAAGGAGTAGGAAGTTTAGCACTGGTACAGGGCTCTTCAGCTGCTGTGTGCGCAGGTGTCTGGGGCAAATAATTCCTCTATTCTTACTCAGTGTTTGTAATTCTTAAGGTTTGAGTGCGGTCTGATAAGATGCTGATGCAGTTCCATTCACTTCAGCTCTATTATCACTCTGGATAGGGACTGCTACCTGAGGGTGCTTTCAGGAGCATTTGAGATTTTTCTGCCACAAAGAACTTTGGACTGAAAAGTATGAGAAAAGCAACACTTGGAAAAGAGGCAGTGTATGCATAGTGGTCCTGCATGTCGGACCTTGTCTTGTGTTTGCAGGTATGAGAACCTTCTAAACATTCTGGTGACAGTGAGGGAAGGTCTGGAGAAAGGAGAAAGCAGGACAGAAGACATAACCAAGAAGGGTGAAATGAGGTATAGCCCCTGGTGACTGTTACATGCGTGGGATGCAGAAGATCCAAACCCGGTACACAAACTGGGAGAAAAATTGCTCTCAGCCTGTAAATGCTGCTACTGCATTTACTGAAAGAGATGTTGGTCCTAGGTTTTGTCAGTCTCAACTGTTCCTGTTGCAGTGAGTCAGGCTGGGTCAGACTGCTTAAGCCAAGGAAACGAATCTGAGATTGATCACACCATCAGCACGGCCAGCAGGTCTGAAAGGGGTAACCACTAGTAGTGGGGATAAGCAATCGGTGCTGATAATCTGGTCAGAGAACACCAGGGAAGCCTGTCCAGAGAGGTCTGTGTGGATTTCACTCCTGCCTTTCACGAGTTTTCAGCTTGCTCTTCTAACCTGTTCTCTTCTCATCTCCCTAGATGGTTTTCTCCTCTCGTGTTTCCCACAATGGAAAGCTAATAAGACATATACAGAAAACAGACGCTGGAACCAAAGCAGGAAAAATGAGCAATGGCTTAGTTAATAGAGTTAGGCCCAAGGAGAAAGACACAATGTGGACTGAAAAAGAAATAAATTGTTTGGGAAGGGAGAATGAATAAAACAACGTGGCTGAAGACAGAGGCTTAGCTGTTGCTGTGCGAAAACTAGATTGCTGCAGAAGCTATGGTTCTGTGGCTGCCTTGTTTGGCTATTCCTCACGCTAAGTCCTAGTTTGGGACAGACGTCGATGATGCGAAGCACTGCTGCTTTCAGCTGGTCCTTGCCAAGGCTGCGTGTGGCTAATGAAGCACTAGGTTTTAACCTAGTCTTGGCAATAGTGGTTTGGATGGAAGGCTATGCTGAACTATCAGCAGAAACAATACTATTTTTAGGGCTATGTGTATGAAGAAATAGTTGATGATATAAAGCTATAGAAACTCTTGGAAAGTGGCACTGTGCCTTGTGCTTTGAATACTTTACTCTGCAGAAGTTTTCAACTCCTTCTCAACATGAGAATTGACTGTGAATTTCCAACATAGCATTGCACAGCATGTGGCATTCATTTATTATCCCATTATTAGATTAAATGGTATGAATTAAACAAGTATTCTTTTCCCTCTGTTAGCTTAGGTTATTGTTATAGAAGACAAACATACATCTTTAATACCAAGCAGATAGACTCTTCTCTTTCTTTTCGGATTTTATCTCCTTTCCTACCATGTGTACCTTGAAGGACAAAGGAAAACTTAATTTTTACATTAGAGAAGAAATGATTTGTAAAGACACATACTCCCAAGCCTCTAAGACATGTGGCTATGTTTCTAGTTTCAGACCACAACTAATGTATTCTGAGACCTGCCCAATGTGGAGTTTTACTAAAATGTTTGGTGGATGCTCTCAAGAACGTTGACTTAAGCTTTAAAAGATTTCCTGCATTCCCTACATATTGCCTGACTTTTGATGCTGGCATGAACTTGGTAGAAATGCACTGTGTAATTAGACTGCTATCAATTTATTGTGAAAAACAGAATAGCAGTTGTTCGCCTTGCCCCCACTTCCTGGTTCATATATCTCCCTCTGTGATCCTAAACCAGGAAGAAAATACTCTGAGACATTAATGTTGGCTTTTTTTTTTTTTTTTTTTTTTAGTATACCATTTTCTTAGACAGGAGGAATACTTTAGAAGTGCTAATGGCCGTGGCCTGTGTTTGCCCTTAGGTGGCATTTCTTATAATACATCTGTATTCTGCAAATGGTGTGGGAGCAGCCTGCTTGCACAGGTGAGCCAGTAACAACCCCAGAGAAAGCTGCCTTGTGCCTTGGTGGTACTGCTCTTGCCACAGCTATAGGTTAAGGGGGTATTACAAAGCGTATTCAAGCAGTAGGCATATAATGGCAATATTCAGAAGGCAATAAGAACTCGTATACGTGAAAGTAAAAAAAGTATTGTGAGTATTCAGGAAAGCTAATGCTTTTCATAACACGATTTCATTACTCGCTTTGGTGTATAGTTAACTATCTTAAGTCCATGTGGCAATAATATTCTATTTTCAAGGGGATTTAATTGGCATTTTGGACACCCTGGAAATAAGAGGGACAACTGCAGTCTCTGTCCAACCTAATAGAGAACTAAAAGCAGGAAATCGTTGAGGGTAAGGGCTGACATACAGGCAAATGCATACTCTTGAGTTCCTCTGCGGTCTAAACGTACTTGCAGACTCTGAGCTGAAACATCTTTGTATTTTTGCCTCAATGTTTGTCTGAGTTACTTGGATTTAGATATTACTGGCATATGTTAGAGTTGTGGCTCTGTCTTCAGGGCAGACATAGCCAGAAAGCTGAGATAGAGACCAGTACCAGACTTTGTAAATCACTTATCTGCAATACGGGCGGGTCAAAAGTGTAAACTGTACCCTTTCTAATTTATTAGCATAACATGAGTTTTGAAGCAGTCAGATCTTTCTAGACTTGAGTTCTCACCATCTGAGAGACTATACAAGTATAAAGTGTCCTAGTCCTAAAGTGCTTGTCATTCAGACCCTTATTCTGGAATAAAAAACCCCACCCAAAATCAACATACTTCATATCTACCCCTACCCATTTTTTATTTTACTTAGTAGGATTGCTTGTATAAACTTAAACATTGGTATGGCTGTCTTATTTTTTTAAGAACATAAAAATCTGAGAGATTTTGCTCATGTTTTATTTGTGATTACTTCATGCTGTGGGTATTGATGAGGTAATGGAAATCTGTATCTGGAACGCTGGTGTGGGGAAAACAAATTACGTGTGATGTTTTTCATCAACCCTAATTAAAGGAACAACTGTTACAATCAAAAGTAATTGCAGTTAATAAAGGATTGCTTTCTTTTCTTTTTGTAGTGTATCTGAATGACACTCTCATAATTTTCCCTTTGTGTTTCAGAAAGCTGTTGGAAAATTGTATTTTGCTTCTTCAACATACCTATCTCTAGGAGAAAAAGGGATTTGGTACTTTCTGAAGGTAGTTTGATTTCTTAAATCACTGGACTAAAATGCAGTAGTTAATGTTAATAAATATTTACTTTGTTGTTAAGCTTGGAGTGATCAGCAGTGCCACAGGCCATTTTGTGGATTTGCCTGAGGTGGTATTGTGAGCCTTCAGAGTGATATATTTGAAGTTGTGCTCATCTGTTGATTTACTGAATAAAATTTGCACCCTTTTGATTTACTGAATAAAATTTGCCCCCTTAACAAAGCCCTGCCTATAGCATTAGCTAGGTAGATAATTTGATGCATGTTTTTGAAGTGGTATTTTACAAAGTCTTTTCCCTTTTAATTCCTTTAACATTGCTTTTTTTTTTCTGTGTGTTTTTTTCCTTTTTTTTTCCTTTTTTTTTTTCCTTCCAATCCTAATAATTTAGTATTAGGAAAACTGTTTTCAATATCAAACAAAACCTAAACCCTACCAGAAAAAAATGTTGGGAACAAAAGCAGTTTCATATCATCATAGACTATGAACTGTGAAAGCTATGCAAGCTCAACTAATCTCCTTGCACATCAATATTAAATTTTTTCTGTCTCCTGTGTCACCTTTTCTATCCACTTGTTCTTTCCTACCTCACCGTTAGATTGCACCTTCTGTGGGCTGAGAATGAACCTGCCTGGAGCTTGTACAGTGTCTTGCAGAAAGGTGTCTTCACTGATGGGTTGTATTCTTTACATGTTGTTACTCGATCCTCTGAATCTGATCTTTGTTTTATTTTATCCTGTAATTCTTGTAACCCGCTCCCTCTTGCTTATGCAAGTCTTTGGTGAGGACGAGTGTCAGGATTTTGTGTTGGTGAATACCAGTAACTGTGTCTCTTCTGTATTACGGTGAGGACGAGTGTCAGGATTTTGTGTTGCTGAATACCAGTAACCGTGTCTCTTCTGTATTAAATGAAGTTCTTGAATGCTAAGAGAGGGTGAAATGGAAAAATAATAGGAAAGAATGGTGCTTATATAAAATACACAGAACTAATGAATTCAGCTCATGAGCTGCAGTAAACCTTTGTCAGCAGGGCAAATCTGTGAGAGAGTCTTCCCCTGGTCAGGGGTCAGGGCTGCCTTTACATCTGGAGTACTGTGACAGCAGACCTGCGGATATGAATGCTGGTTCCCCAAGAGCGGTGTCTGCAGGATGGGCACGACAGCCTTGGTGAAGGCCCCTGGCTTTTCCTCCCCTGCCTGCTTTGCTCAGATAATCTGCAGCAGCTGTCAAGAGTTTCCCTTTGATTCCTCTGGCTTCAGCAAAGCTGCAGGGGCACTAGAAACCTGGCCCTGACCCCTGCTGAGCTGGTAGAGATGAGAGCAACATCATCCCTGATGAAACCTAGGTGCCATTGCCCTATTTCAGCTCAGCGGACGCTGGAGATTTGTTTTCCGAGGATGAGCAATACGTGCTGATCCTCCCCGTTGCTGGTCCGGGTGATGCCAGCTGCGTGGGGCCTGTCCCCGGTGCCCCCATGGGTGGGGTCTGGATTAGGGGTGGGCGGTCAGCAGTTCCCTGTGATTGCGTTCCTGCTTGGGAGAGCTGGAAGGAGAGAGCGGGTGTTTTTTAGATCAGGTTATGCTCAAATTTGGTTGGGAGCTGCTCTCTGTGTTGTGATCTACTGCAATAGGTGTCATCGGCGGATGTCTGTGGGGGAGCTGGGGGCTAGTCAGCAACAAGATCAAAAATGCAGAGCTGCCAAGTTGGTCCTGTGTTATTTGGGGCTGTTTGCCAGGCTCAGTGGAACAAACATCCCTTATTTTAAATGACTTCTCACTGTCTCGGAAGTAAACAAGCTTCTTAAAAGTCATAGTCTTATTATTTTTAGCTTCAGCATGGATTTGTGAACTATCTGTGCTTGGGTAGGGTGCTCTGCAGTTGATCCAGCTCTTTTCCTACAAAGCACCTCCAATGAACTGATTTGGAAATGGCTTAATGTGTAATCTGCAATGTGAGGAGGCTGGCAGTGAGAAGGTAGGGGTCATTTTGGGTGATTAAATCATTCCCTAAATACTGATAGACAGTTTGAACATATACTGTTCAGATTAACTGCCTCTACTTTATAAATGTACCTGCTTGTCTGTTAAAATAATTTGTTTTCTTGCAGGTAAAAAATTAATGTTCTAATTTTAAATTAATCTGGATTAACTTTTATTAGCGCAGTCTATTTTCTCTTCATTTTGACATCATGTGCAAGTCTGCTAGGTAGGTTCAATAGTTTTAGCATTTGAACCTGTATGTGAGACCTTTTGAAGTGTGTAGGTATTGCTGATTTGCGTTTTCTTGAGCTTCCATGTCACTCTGTTTAATAATAATATTTTTTAATGTCTAGAAATGTAGAGGGATGATACAAAGGTTATCCCTTATTATTTCAACCTACAAACACTCTTCTTTGAGGAGCTGAACTTTGCAATACCCCCCAATTTACAGCCCCTTTAACCTCCTAACATGCAATGTTAATCCCAGCATAACTGCTGAAGGGTATGTGTAAAAGATTTACAAATGTATTTCTGCACAGACTTGCAATGTCATGAGATTAAAAATGTATATTCCTTCGTCAGTTTTTGCTGTTACCAAAATGTCAAGATCGTGGCTTTGTTACTGTGTGGGCAGCGTTAGCTTGGCTTTGACCCTTCCGTGAGGTGTCGAAAATTCCTTTCTGAAAACGTTCCAAGCTCCAAAGTCACTTAGCCTCGAAGCGTTTCTCTTCATCCTGATGCTGGTGGTGCTCATCTGACAAGCTGCGGGTTGAAGGCAGCAGCCGGAGGGTCCCTGTTGGTGGCGCAGCTGGGGACCTTGGGCAGCCTCACTCCCTTATGGCTGCCGGAGCACTAATCCAAAACCCGGGCATGGGCATGGGAACCTGCTTACAGGCACCTGAGCTGCTGGTGTGCCCTGTAGGAATTAGTATGTAAGTGCTTTTGTATGGAGCATTATGAATATCATTGTATCAGTGCTTAAAAAGCAGAGTGAAACAGAGCCCTTCCTAATTGTTCACTTCTTTGTGTGTCTCATGGCTTCCTAATAAAAAAAACCCCCACACCTTAATTTGTTCATTCTTTTTACTTATTTTAGAGCAGTCAGAAATGTGATTTTATGTATTGGACAGGGGAGTTAATCTCTTATTCCTTTCCCTTTCCATCTCCAAAAAGTGGTAGGAAACATGAAAATACAAATATAGTGTTTAAATTGGTTTTCCCCCTTTTTTTTTTTTTTGAAAAGGGCTTTTCTCACCTATTGAATCCAGTTTCAGTTTTGGAAAGTGACAGTGTGTGCAACTTCCAGTGTGCCTTACAGTGACTGTAGGAGTGCTGGATGGGGACTAAAATCAGATATTCCTTTGACCATTCAGCTTGACCAAGCTTCACTCTGCTGTGCCAGTGCATCTCTGCAGTTTTTCCAGATTTACAGCCCCTAATCCAGGGCAGCTTTTCAGGAGTTCCAGTTTATGATATTCCTTAAAAGAAAAAGACTTTTGCCCAAATGTTAAACTTTTCTGTTCCTGTGTTTTCCTACTGTTTGAGGAGATAGGGAAAGGTCTTTTTAGCCTCATTCAAAAGGCTGGTTTTGTACCTTCCTCAGATTTTTCTCCTTTACTGTGGAAAAGCTAACTGGTAATTCCCCCTTTTGTACAATAGTTTTGAAAATGTCACTGGAACAAATGACAAATGATACAGAAGTGCTGTTGGTCAGGTGGCTTTGCCTGAGCATTGATGCGGCTGGACACTGCTGGCTCTAATGGAGTCAAATCTACTGTCAAACACTTCAAGGGCAATATATTTTTCCTTGTTTCCAGGTATTTTCTACTTTTGATATTTACTTAAATTCTACTCAGGTATTTATTCTTTGTAGTGGTTTTAATATTGCATTGCTGAGCAATATCACTGACAATGCAACGTCTGAAGAGGTGTGCTTAAAGTATTTTTGTTAATAGTTGACTATATATTTGCAAGATCAGCCTTTTACAGAGTGCCTCCCTTTATTTATTAATTTGTTTGTTTTACCTACTGAGACAACAGGCTAAGCACACTGTAACCTTTAAGCCGGTGCCAGTCGAACACACAGATGGAGAAAACCCAATGTGTGCCTGCGCTTCAGGGTGGGTGTTCCCTGAGTACAGATGTGCATAGCCAGAAGTCACATTTACATTTGCTTAGTTTGAGTTTTGTTTCAAATTCTACTTCTGTTTAAGGACCTTCTCTGTAATTCTGTGGTGTTTTCCTCTTAAATAGGCATGTAGAAGAATCAGGAGGTGAACTACTGGTTTCAGAGGGGTGTTGTAATTTTAACTGAGTGTTGGTGTAAGCTCTTAAATTGTGTATGATCTGTTTGGTCTTTCAAATCCCCTGTAGAAGAGATACAGATGTATTGTAGCTAGACTCTTGGAAAAGGTTACAGTCTGGAGAGGAATGTCCACTCTGTACTTTAAATCTCTTTCCATTAAAAGTTTCCTTTGTTGCCAAGGAAATAAAACAATGATTATGTTATAGGGCTGTCAGTTTTGCTAATGATCCATATTCCCAGAACAAGGCTAACCTTGTTAAACTGTTGAGGATGATATAATATTAAAAGATTCTTGTTAAAGGATGATGTAAAATTCAAGGATTCTTGTTAAAGCATTTGATGGGACTAAAATATAAATCTACCCCCTCATACCATTTCTCAAGGGGAGAGAGGAAAGGACCTCCTATTTTATGGATTTTGGTAATTGTAGCAAGTAATTAGGCTCTCTCTCCTCCTCTGGTGGTGTAAAGAGCTCCACAGACTCTCTAAGCTCTGCTGCCTTTAGTGAGGATTAAGTGTATTGGGGTTCTCCCTATTGCATTTCCTGCAGCTGCTTTTTACTGTTCCTTCAATGTTGTAGGTCTTCGCTGGGAGGAGGAAGAGGAAGAGTTGTTACCCATGTCCCATTCATAGCTGTCTTGGTCCTATTTTCTCTTTGTTGTGAAAGGTGTTATTTTTATCCCTCTCTTTTCCTTCGGTCCACGTACTTGGGAAATAAGATACGGAGACTATGGTGGCTCTCTCTGTTGCAGTTACTGATGCTTGCTTTAAGGATATTGGGTTTGCATTTTTACTATGTGCACTGGGAAGGAGGAGGATGCAAATAGGTATCTGCGCTAATAGTAAAATGGTGTTGACTCAAATACTGGTCACTATTCCTCCCTCTTCTAATTCATAACATCAGTGTAAGACTCAGGAGTGAGCAATCTCCAGTGACACCATGATGCTGCATCTTCATCCTCTTCCCCCAGCTGTTTCTGAGAAAGAGAGAAGTGATATTTTTCCCTGTTTTTGAAGCTGGCAAATTTGGTGATGGCTGTTTTATTTAATAAAGAGGAAACCCAAGTGGAGGCAGTCTGAATTATAGCTTTTTTTCCTGCTTATGCTTGTTCTTGGCGCATGTTTGGGCAGGTGGTCCTCAGTGGTATCAAATACCAGGAGCCTTTGAGATTAATGGAAAACATTCAAATACATTAAACTGTCTCAACAGACTGTTACCTGTGGCTGTGTGAGGCAAGAGGAAACCTTTCTTTCATTATGAACAATGCCAAGCTGTACCACAACATTGCTTTTGAGGCAATCAGCAACTGCACTGTCTTGCTGTGTAGCCCATTTATGATTTAAAAGCTTGAGCCTGGATGACATATTAGTAGTATGAGCAAGTTTTATGTTGCCTCACTTTGTTGTCTTAAGATATTTAGGTCTAGCTGAAGTTACTTAGGGGGGTGAGAATATTGCTCAGAGGTAAAAAGATGGCCAGCCCCTGCAGGCTCAGTGAATTTCCTTACGAGAGAAACTTCTCCCCTTCTCTGTCTCTATTCATAGTGGCTAAGTATTATAAATCAAATGTCTAAATCATTTACTTCTCCTACATGTATGATAGGATTCTCTCCTTTAACTTGAGCATAGTTGTTATTAATAAACTTTGGAAATAATCATCTTGTGGTAAGGAGTGGATACTGATTTGTTGGTTTAGATGATCAAGATATCAAAGATGACCAAATAACGTGGCTAAAATATGCAGAATATATAAAGTTAACCTTTGCCTACAATACTTCATTAGAAGACTATCATGTAGAAAGACGATAAGGTAGAAAGACTAGCATTATTGCTGATCTACTGTATATACAAATACCGGTCTTTTTTTAACCAAGATTACTGGAAAAAATATCATTACAAAATCAGTGGCACACCTTTTATCCTCCTTCTCTCCCCTCATTTTTCATGTTTAAAAAAACAAAGCAAAACAGAAAAAACAACCCAGTGTTGTTAGCTCTGAGCTAGAGTTTCAGCTGATGTAAGTTAATATATAGCTAGTAAACAGAATGAGGCTGACTCACAGGAAAGAAAGATGTTCCTTATTTCAGCTTCCAGATGCAGGAAGAAGGCAGACTGATTTTTAGAAACAGCTACAATTATGACAAATCAGATTAATCAAAATATTCTGCAGAAACACAGAGAAGTCACAGGGTTCTCTTGTCCTAGGTATGCAGGAAGAGACAGACATGATGCAAGTGATGTGGTTAAATTAGGTCATGGCATGAGCTTCGGTGGGGCTTGCTAGTAAATAATTTGCACAGTGGAGGAGAGCTTCCTTCCTTAATTGTTTCCACCTGGTAGCCGGCTATTGTCAGACCAGGGACCTCTCTGCCCCTTCGAGCAGCACTTTGAGAAATACACAGTGCGTTGCGAGTAAGTAGTATTTGGATAATAGCTAATTCTGTCTGGCTTCGTTTTACAAGGCAGTTTGGAAATGTGATAGAGCAGCATTCTCCATTAGGAATACATGCTTTCCCACTGTGGTCTCACTTGGGAGACTGTTTTCCTGGGTTTTTGTTTTTGTGTCGCTGCTTCTGCTACTGCAAGAACCACAGCATGGTTTAGAAGATGAGTATAGAAATGTGAAGTGTTACATCAACCTTTTAAAGCACTGTTACTTCTTTGTTTAAGAAAAATGCACCCAGAAGTTGTAGAATACAATAGAAGATGAGAGTCCTTTTTTATACTCTTAATTTAGCTACTAGGAAGGAAATGAATGCATCAATTTTACGCATTTGCCTTGCCTAACACAAAAAAAGAGGGAGGAGAGGACATGCGTGTGAGGTGATATCACTACCCTATCTTGAAAAAAAACATAATGAATTCTAATGCTAGCTCTCACTCTCTGGAAATCGGCTCGTTTCATCTAATGCAGCTGTGGAGTTGCTGAAAAATTCAGTCCAGTTTTAGTAGCTGAAGGCTAGAATATGAAAATCCCTCCTTTTGTAATCTATGCCTTTTTAAAACTGTACTTGATTTCTGCCTTCAAAGTCTGGAGGTCTTGGAAGAAGTGAAATGGGATAAGCTTTCATCAGGAATCAACTGAAATGTGGTGTTTCGAGGCAAGCAGGTAGTGCATAGGATTACTGCAGACTGCTGTTTTACACCTGTTGTAGTTTCACAGTCTCATTTAATTTCTCTGAAATTATGGTACTGTAGCCTAATTAATAGTTTGTTATATTTGTTGATGGGCTCGGGAATCAGAAATTCAAAATTACACTAGAGCAATTAAAAATGTCCCAGTCTAGAGACTTTCAGCTCTCTAGACGTATTAATAAATGTAATTATATCGGTTACAGGTGCCCATTACTTGTATTGGACAGATAGCTTTCTCACGATTGAATACTGGCATTCGCTTGTATGCCTGCCATCCCTGACATTAAGCAGGAGGCAGAAGAATGTGTGTCACTGGGGAATCATCATCTGCCTGGGCTCCCCTGGCTTCCAGGAGCTGCTTGGTATTAGTTGTGGAATATTCAACAGGGGCGAATCTGCCTCAGTATGTTGGAGTGAGGTTGAATATTTCATTAGAGCCTGATTTGTTTTTCATGGGGAAATACCAGAGGCTTCAGCAGTTATACTTGTAAGACTGGGAGAAAGATGCTTGGATGAAATCTAGCAGACAAGACTGTCAGTGCTCACTTAGTAAGTCCTTTGTGAATAATTTTGAACTGAATTTGCATGATTGTAGTGGACCTAGAAAACCTTTGGAACAACTATCCAGTGATACCACTAATGTCATCAGCTGGAGATAATGGGTACGCTTCTTCCAAACCTTTTCATGGCCTTTTCTGGCGTCTTCAGAGCCTTTCTCTGCCTCCCTGGGGGCATTCTGAGACAACATGGGTACGCCACAGAGAAGACAGGTGAAGAATCGGGATGGGTGGGTAGGAAGGAAGAGAGGTGCTGGCCTTTTGGTTTAAGGATTTGACCCTGCATTTTTTAAAATCAGCATGATTTAAGGACCAAAGTCTTGCAAGGTGCATAAATCCCTTGTATTGTAGCCTGGAAGTGCTCCATACATTTCAGGTTCATGATCTAATCTAGGAACTGAATTGAGCCCATGTAACTTGCATGCTAAATTTTGAAGTGCTTGCCAGATTGGAAAAAAAGGAAATTGGAGAGTAAGTAGTGCCAAGTAAGCTCTAAAGTTGCAGCATTTTTCTCTTTATTTCAAGTGGTGGAGTAGGAAGCTGAGTCTTGAGCTGTAATGAAAAAGGAATTTGTGCCTTACAGTTTATATTGTTGGGAAAGTTATGGCTTTGTAAATGACAGAGCTCAAGACTGACAGAAAAAAATACCTTAAATCTGAAATAGCAAGTGCAGGCATTTTTAGTGTGTGTGTGGGGGGTGTGGAGTAAGGGGGGAAGAAAACTGTGGGATAATGTAATTTCTGTCTCCAGCCTATGGAAGTGGTTAGCAGCTGCTTATTGCCCTTAACAGTTTGTTTTTAATTGACAAGGTTCCCATCTTGAGAGTTTTGAATTGCATGCTTGTGTCTCATTGGGCTTGGCTTTCTCTGTACAGTGTAAGAAGCCTGGCATATCTCTTCTGCCACGGCGGCAGAAATCAAATTGCATCAGAACAATCAGACATTGTGAAGTGAGTTGTTATTGAAGTCTCTTTGCCGAGACACAGCTGTTTCTCAAGCATATGTTATCACAACAGCTACAAGCCTCAGTAATGCTGCATGGGAAAGGAAGAATTGTTACTGAATTACGATTTGAAAGAGGAATAAAATCTAAGTGAACACCCATCTTCAAAGAAGCTGAAGTACAGCTTGACTTGCACTTACTGCCTTTTGGGTGTATTAGTTTTTTTCATCATGCAACATAGATTGCCTGGGGAAAAAAAACTATTAAATATGCAGAGACCCCTTTCGAAGATGGTGTTACTGGGCTAGATAGTCTGTTCTGTGCAGATGCAGTTCCAGTATGCCTTGGCGTGTGTTAGTGCTCGTGCATGTATAAAACTGGCTGCAGAAGTATAATGCAGTTCTAATTCCACAACTGCTGTTGTAATCACTTGATTTGATACTTGGTATGAAAGCTGGAAGTAGCTTTGTCAGTGTGCTTGTAATGCTAATTAAAACACTCCTAGTGACTTTTTTTTTTTACATTTCAGAGATAATTTAGTAATTTTTAAAGATATCATCATTGCTATTTAAAAATTGTGTTGGCTAAGCTAAAGATAAGGGAAACATTAAAAGTGCTTTGGAAACATACATGTGAGCACTATCTAAAATGTTCCATTTTAAACTATGATAACACTTCACCTGCAGTACATCAGTTTCCTGAATTTCAATGGCCTTTGGTTTGATTCCTCCATGAATGACTGAGCTCTGCTAGAGCAGCAGAGCAATCTCTTCAAATGCATTGCCATGCTGTGCATGCATCTGCATTGTGGTACTGTTGCCTCCAGCAATTTTCCTAAAACTATACTTCCATATCTAATATTCTTGGTTAGTAATTTAACCAATCTCCTCTATAAATGTGATCTTTCTGTTTCCACTTCGTTGCTGTTGTGTGTAGTTGTGCAATTGCTTGGCCTGCTTAATTTTATGGTTTATGGACAGTCTCTCTTCAAAGGATTTGGGAATCCCTCAACCAATTAGATAACATCTATTTTGTCATTACTCTTATATAATTGTGTATGAAAACATAAAACTGAAACTCCTAAAGCAATTTGATTTTTCATTCAGATAAGAAGTCTTACCGTAAATCCTTGTTGACAGTGGAATGGAAACAGAGTGGTTTTAGCAACTGAGGTGGATGTACAACAGCTCCAGCATTCTCTGAGATGCTAAGAAATTGTTTCCTATGAGGAAATTCCTATAGGGTACTGTATGGCCATATGGCCTTTGTTCCCCCCACCCCCGGAGAAAAGTTTTATTGGAAAGATGATGGCCTTGTATTTCTTAAGTAAAACCATTTTTTATCCTCTTCTGGAGAGCAAAGGTGTAATGAAGGAAGGGGTCTTGTGATGAGGCCTCTGCTTTTGTGCTGTAAAGGGAAGGCAGGGCAAGGATGTGTGCTGTAGAAGAGCTGGGGATAGACAAAGTCCTTTAAGTGTTCGTGTTCTGTAGTGAAAGAAAAGAAAGGTTGCAATGTGTAGCCTGAGGAGTGCACTTGACCTTAATGATGCTCATGTTGTTACAGAGTAAGACAAGGATGCCCTTTTTGATGTAAGTGTCTTTCTCTTGAACCTTTAAGTTTCACAGCTGGTGGGAAGGGCAGGAAGCTGCGTGTGGCTGCTTAATTAATTAGCAGAGAATATAATTGTGACTTGTATCCTTGATTTGTCATTGAGCATTAATAGTGAGTGACAGCTTGAAGAATGTTCTTACAAACAGCCTGTCTCAAACTTCACGGCTGGGCTTCAGCTTGTCTTTAGCATCTGTGTTACATGTGTTGGGTACATGCCCAGGTTGTCAGAAATGTTGGTGACTCTGCTCTCTGCATCTTCATCACAGCATCAGGAAGCCAAAGTAGAGATCAGGAGGCCAGCCCGGCTTTCTGGCTTCACCTCCTGCCTTGCCTTTGCTTTTGGTGACTGAAGGCATCCTTGATTACAGCTGCAGTCTGTGCTCTCTGCTGTCAGAAGAGGAGTGCTTGGGTAGCAGGGAAGGTAGCAGCCTGATTCCTACTTGCTGCCTCCTGGAGGTGAGGTGGGACGGAAGAGAATCAATTGAGAGATGAAAAGCACTTTTTAAAATAAACCAAGTAGATAAAACTTCCAAAAGAATGAAACTATTTGCAGGACATGATGAAAGTTTCAACATTTGCATAATCACATTAATGTGTAAATCAAGTGCAATTCTTGCCTCACAGTGAGAGAGGCTGGTTTTGAATATTCTATGAAATTTTTGTTTAATATTTGATAGTGAAAGAATTTTTTTAGAACATGTAATTGAGTTGGATTCATGGATAAATAAGTTAAAAGTGATTTCCATCTGTGTTTCTTGTTCTACATAAATCCCCAATTTTCTATGCTCTCGTGAGTACTCCTAGCACTTTAGAGGTAAATTTTAGACGTTTATTTTACCTACCATCAGAACCACGTTCTCAGTGAAAGCAGTTTCTAGTATTGAAGAATCATTCCTTCTTCAGTTAGAATACTGCTTAATTGAAAATCCTGTCTGTAAATACTAATTCATACTTCCAGGTGACCTCCAGGTATGCTTCTAATCTAGTTGTTGGTATAGAAGAGTGCTTAAAGACCAAAGACAAAGAGAACATTTCTAGAGGGACTGCGTTCCCGGCTTAGTTACCTGACAATAATTTCATCTGTATCACTTAACACTCAGTGTCTTTGATGCACAATAGTAGCATTTTTGTCCAATTATGTTTTGTTTTGCAGGACTGTTAATTGATGTATTTATGCTTTGTGAAATGCTAGGCATAGATCTGTGGCATATTATGTTTTATAGGCTTCTGTTGTTTTGACAGTATTGTTGCCACCAGTAATGTAAGATTGATTTGAAATCGCATCTGTACTATGCCAGTGGGTAGTGCATCCAAATTGAACATGAGGAGCTAATCCGTTTTTCTTCTGGGAAAGAAAATACAGCCTTCAGGGAAAATACAGCCTTTTCTGAAGGAAGACCTGATCTCCTAGAATATTCATTTAAAAAAAATTAAAATATCTTAATATCTTAAGATATTTAAAATATCTTGCAGAGCTGCCTGAACACAGTGTAGTAATTATTCTGATTTAATCAGAAAAAAATGCGTTAACCTCTTTTATACAGGAAGCCTGGCAGAGTTCTTGAGCAAAGAGATTTATATCACAGTGTCCATCAAGATAGGCTTCTGTGGATTGTTCTGAGCTGCAAGCACAGGGATCAGCTTTGGAAATGGATAGTTTCACAATTACTTCAAAGGCAGCTTGCAAATGAAGTGTAAGTTTTAGTTAAGGAAGATACATCAAAGGTTTATACGCTTAAAGGAAATTTGGAATTGCTAAACTCTGATGTTTGAGGATAAGTCCTTAAAAGTGATTAAGAAGTTAACTCTTATCAGCATTTTGCATTGACAGGCAAGCCAAATCTTTGCCAGTGTGTCACATTGCCACTGTTCAAAGTGGAAGTACAGGAAAGTGCCTCACTAGGAATTAGTTGGTATGGTGTAATGTCTCAGTAGTCCTTTGGCAATTTTGCTTACTAAGTACAATAAGGTTCTTGGTGAGGAGAAATAACATATTATCAAGAAATAACTGAAGAAAAGTGTATAGTACACCATATACAAATTGTAGGGGGAGGCAAATCTTGGCAAGACATTTAGGAATGTTCCCATTTAAGACTATAAAGGTCCAAATAGTTGTGGTTTTTTTCTTCTTTTCTCCAAATGAGAAAAGAAACACTTGCTTCTCAAAAATTGTTGAATGTTTTGTCCCATTTTGTAAAATAATGACTCCTGATGCTGACTGTCAACTGGTGAATGTAAGATCTCGCCTCTCATGGATTTGGTACTTAAGATACTGTGTACTCTACATGTTAGTCACAGTTAGAAGTTCCTATGAAGGAAGCCAGCAAATGAGGAGATAAGGCTGTGCTTAAAAATGTACAAAAATGGCTGTAGACTCATTTATCTGACTGCTCTGGTACACACTGCATTAAAGTACATAATGAATAACTACATCATGGTTCATTCAGGGTTTAATGTTCTTATGTTAGGCTTTTATCAAAGGCATTAAAAGAATGAATAGCTCTCGTATGTATAAATCATGTGGATAAGCAGAACGTAAAGCAGAAGTGATATATGCTGCACCCCTTAGTGGCTCATCTGCAAAGCGTACTTCCCCTGGAGGGTTATATAGCTACCCCTTCAGTCGGCGTAGGTCTTGTGCTGAATCTTCAAGCTTCAAATTCTGTTTATTTATAACATTGTATTTATTGTCTGAATTTGAAATTGTTATATGGGAATAATGTGTGGTTTTTGCTGTTAATGGCCAGTGCATGAAAAAAAGTTAGGAAGAGTAGAGTACAGTGCTGTCTCTATATTGATCCCCACCCCCTCCCCTTTTTTTTTTTTCCTCTTCTAAATTTTGTACTGACTAAGAAAGGAATTGATTAACTTGTCTGGTGTATGCTTGGAACATAACCAATTAGGACACTGCTCTGGTAGAGTTTGGAAATAAGAGAAAGCACATTAAAAGTACAGATGGATGGTTAACTGTTCTTCCAAGACATGCTGAGAAGAATGAAGAGAAGTAGCTATAGTAATGTATTGTACCTCCTTTGCTTTGGGTAGGGATCTGTGACCATTCTTTTGATTGGTGACCTTTCACTGCAGTTCATGTTTTGGTCACCAAGTTTAATCAAGATCTTGATTTTGGTTTTGATTTCTAGGTTACTGTACTGCTGTACTGAGACACTCCTTAAATTTCTTGACAGAATGGAGTTACTACGAGGATAGATGATGATATTCCTTACCATTGCTAGGTGGTCCTCAACACTATGTATGAGTGCAAAAAAACAAAACAAAACAAAAAAAACCCTTGTCTTTGCAAAATCTGCAAGAGGATCTGCAAATTGGTTCTCAGAAGCAGGTGTCTTGTGCCAGTTGTTACATTGAACATGTCTTGGGGAGAAGCAGTCAAAAATCAATCTGCTTTGAAGGGGACTGGGCTGTTTGATTTCAAGGTTTTCTTTAAAATGGAATTTACTTACTTTACTTACTTTACTTTTTCTCTTTGGCTGGTGTGAAATATTCCAAATTAGGATTAGCTCTGAAGCAGGCTGCAAAGTCCTCCTGTTTTCCCATGCTTTAGGAAGAGACAGTTATGTTGCCCTTATCTCCTTAACTTCTGTTCTTCTCCATGGTCAGTGTATTCTGTGGGTTTCCAGCAAGCAGCACACCTTATGGAAGAGAATTTATTTAGCCAGTAACCTTTTTGTGAAACTCTGAGCCTCTGGCAATGTATAAATGTGAGAACCTTTTTAGAAGAAAATGCTCATGGAGTTGATTTGTACTAGAGTAAAAAGATCAGCAAGAATGTGGAGGTAGGCAACTATGCAGAATGTGAGTGAGATAAGGAGGAACTGAAGGTAAATAATCAGCATGACTAAGTAATTTTAAGGGTCTCGTTCCCAGGACTAAAGCTAGCAAACAGGAACTTTGTTGTTAGGACCTTTGGAATCATGGTATCCAATTAGTAGCTGCCAAATCAAGAGAGCTCTGTATAAAAGCATGTAATCGACACACAATAAATGGCTTCAGCACAATCATATTGGTCTGTGTCTGAGTCCTTACCAGCAGCATATAAATATATATTCCCATACTTTATCCTACCTGGGGCAATGTCTGTCTGAAAATTACTGGGGAAAAAAAATCTTATTACTCACTGAATCTGGTTTTGATGATAATAGAAAGTGAATTATGTTGAAGCAAAAAGAATGTAGAACTTTATACTGTCAAATGAAATGAAAAATTAATCGAGAGGAGTGATATTCTTCCTGCATTCTCCTCCTTCCTCTGATTTTAAGATTGAAGCATGAACATGATATGAGGGGCTGTGGGTTGTATAAAGACTTAAACTGTTTCCTTTTCTGCCATCACTTTTTCCTATTTCAGTTAAATGAGCAAAATGAGGACTAATCAAGTCTCTAATACTCTCTCTGTAATCAGGTTCTAATGTTGCAACTAATTGTTGCAAACTTTGCTAAGAGAAGTCTGTGACTGCACTGGTATTTTGATAATATGGAGGTGCTTACAATCTGATTAACGCATACTGTGTTTTTCTTCTCTCTTGCTGGGAATAAAAGTCTGGGGCTAATAAAATGTTTCCTGATCTTGAATAAGAGGGTGTACTGTCTTCTTTCTTGATAAAGATGTAAGTATGAGTGCTGATTTTTACTGATTTTCTTACAATAAAATTTGTGAGGAATAGTACATGACACAATTTGTGAGAAAATATGCATAATAAATTTGACCCTAAGTATCCTTTTTTCCCCAGAATTGTCAGCGATTTGTTGCAGTAATTATCAATGAATGAGTAAGTTAAAATTATTTTTTTTCCTGTCTACAATATGAATACAATATTAATAAAATAAAAAGCTTTTTTTTGGTTTAAAGGAATCTTCTATTCTAAATTTATACTTAAAACAGTGAATTAAAAAATACGATAATTGTTATTGTTTTTTCTCTATACAACTGGGAATTCTACTTTGCTGCTTCTCAACAGAGGTCATAAGTAAAAAAACAAGGAAATAGAACATGCCTGGCTTTAAAAGTTCGCTAAAAAATGTGTGTAAAAAAATTCTGTAAACTGCTTTTTTTTTTTTCCATTTTGATTTCACAAATACTTTTTAATTTAGTGGTGCTTCCAGCTCTTTCAGGCTGTTTTCAGTTAAAGCATTTTCCTTAGGAGCTTGCAATGACAACATGAGGGTCTGCCTACAACTGAGGTTGAATTAGGAAGTGTTGATTCACTTAGAGTTAGGAGAAATGCCCCGCTGAAAGCATTTGGGCTAGCAGATTTTTAGAATAGAATAGAATCATTAAGGTTGAAAAAGACCAGACCTCAAGGGTCGTCAAGTCCAACCCAACACCACCTAACTCACTAAACCATGTCCCTAAGCACCACACCTACACGTTTCTTGAACACCTCCAGGGATGGTGACTCCACCACTTCCCTGGGCAGCCTGTTCCAATGCCTGATCACTCTTTCAGTAAATACATTTTTTTTTTCTAATATTTAGCCTAAACCTCC
>NW_010106807.1:2056-3261 GCF_000699245.1 Pterocles gutturalis | reverse complement strand
GCCTGCTGCCATGCACGGCAGGGCGGAGGGAAAAGGTTGCTTTCGATGCAATCGGAATCACGTTCGCCCTCTTCCTTCCCCTTTCAGATTGGCAGCTCCTTGCGTTGTGTTTGTTTTAGCCCGAATCCCAGTGACAATTAGTGCTAGGAGGCTAGATTAAGCTGTTTTTACTTGTTTTCTTTTCCACTTTGATTTCCACCTCCTCCAAATTCTTAATCCTACTGAATATTTCATCTCCTGTAAGTCCATCAATTGAAAGTCTCCCAGCGGGACGCACAGGACCGGCACATTAGAGCTGCTTTGCTTGAGCTAATGCTGCTCAACGCCGGGCTGGGTTTGTTGCGCAATTTATTTCAGACGAGAAAACCGCAGCATCCGCTTCAGCAAGAACCACGCAAGCGGTTTGGGAACGGGGCTGTGCAATTAATGAGAACTTTGGTGGTTGATGAGAAAGCAGAGCAGCCCTCGTTCCCACCTCGTGCCTTCCCCGACCGCAGGTGACTTCTGCAGGTGGGAAACCCCTCGGGTGGCTGTGAATAGGAGATCCCCCCGTAAATGTGGGGAATTTCAGCTTGGAGGTGGTTGGTCTGGTGGTCACCTGGCTCCTGGTGGCCCCGTGGCTGACAGCCAGCCCGGGGATGGTTGATGAGAAAGCAGAGCAGCCCTCGTTCCCACCTCGTGCCTTCCCCGACCGCAGGTGACTTCTGCAGGTGGGAAACCCCTCGGGTGGCTGTGAATAGGAGATCCCCCCGTAAATGTGGGGAATTTCAGCTTGGAGGTGGTTGGTCTGGTGGTCACCTGGCTCCTGGTGGCCCCGTGGCTGACAGCCAGCCCGGGGATGGGTTGCACTGTGTGAAAGGGGTTTGCTGGGGTGCCGAGAGGTGGTGGGGAAAGATGCTGCCCGTCTGTTTGTGATGCCCCATCAAAAATTGCACTTTTGGCTTTTTTTCTGTGATGGTGCTTCCTGGGATGCTTTTGGACTCATTGCTGGGGTTTGCCCCGCACTTGCACTGTTGACAAAGCAGCGTTCAGACAGGGAACTCCCGCTGCTGCTGCTCCCTCCTGGCTCGGGGAGGAAACCCGGGGGGAGGCGGCGGGTGCTGGGGGTTCCTGCTGGGGCTGTGCAGCTCTCCGTGTGCTCTCTGATCACATCACCCCATCGAAACACGCGGGGTGGCTGGTGTTTGTCACGTCGCCTTTTACCG
>NW_010106807.1:0-1822 GCF_000699245.1 Pterocles gutturalis | reverse complement strand
GCCGGCTGCCGGTGCCGGTGCCAAGGGAGCTGCGGTGGCATATGTCCGCTCTCAGAGCAGGGTTGCACTCCCCACTCATTAGAAGTTCCTCTCCTCGTTTGGGGGCATATGCAGAGGAACCCAGTGCCAAGCTGGCAATGCACGCGGCGGAGCAGAGGAGGCTCAGAAGGGCTCCCGAGGAAGTTTGCTCTTGCGCTCCTGTCCGCAGTTATTTTATTTTGCAAACAGCGCTGAGTGCATCCCCCACCCCGGGGGCTGTCCTCTGGGGTCCGGCCCCGACCTGAGCTGACCCCACTCCTGAGACCTCTCCCACGTTGTTCCTGCAGACACGGAGCAAGGTGTTTGCTGGGGATACACAGCCTGGGAGGGGGGGGATGGGGCAGAGCAGGGGAGGGGACAGCAGACCCCTGGGAGCCGGGTGCTCTGGGCAGCCCTGCTCGCTGAGGAGCACATTCCGAAATCACGGGGCTGGTGGGTTTGCAGGGTCTGCAGCCCATCGTAATGGCTCATTGCTGAACCATAAGTGGTTGCATTATAGTTTGGATTTATTGGAGGCCAAGGGATTAATTTCCTGAAATATATGGTCATGATGTTGAGGTTAAATTAAGATCTCAAAAGGATTCTTTTTATTCTATTTAATTTGTAACCCCTTTTCTGTGGCCATTTTACAGCTATTCCTCCCCCTCCCTTCGATGTTCAGTGTCGTGTTTCCAGGAAGAACCTTATTTCATGCAGACTAATAGCATTTTTCAGGATAACCTTTTACAGTTCCTCGCCGTTTCAGTTCCTCTAGTCGCGGTTGTTTATACACAACAAGGTCTTAAATCCTCTCTTAGAAAATAAAGATGTTGATGCGAAAGCAACAAGAGCTTCTGGCAGAGCTAAAATCCATCCGTTCTCTCCTCCCTCCCCACATGCCACCCCCTTCAATCTGCTGTAGCTAAAAGCCCTTTTACTTCAGCGCTTGAGCACTTTGATAAGATGCCTGTTGAGTAAATCTTACATGACATTTTTACTCTGGGTGATATGTATATAAAGCCGAGCTGGCTCAGTGCTAGCCTACTTCGCCCGTCTTGATGATGCCGTTATTAAACTGATAAATTAACTGTGCAAAGCGGTGCTGCGGGATGCTGGAGGCGAGTCGGGAAGGGGACGAGGGAGTTGGGAAGGACGATGGGCTGGATGCAGCTGCTGCTGGGCAGGGAGCAGGGGAGCATCGTCCAGTGCTCGCTCCGCTTCCCACGCTCGCTCTGCTGCGGGAGAGGGGAGGAAGGCAGCCCTGCTCTCCATCACCACCCCATCACCGTGGTTTCAGCGTCAGAGCAGCGCGTGGCCCCATTCCGTGGTGCTCTGCGTGTCCCTTGGGCACATCTCCAGCGCCAGGTCCAGGGCTGAGCTTGCAGGGGTGCGACCTGGAGGAGATCAAGTCCCAGAGTGGTTGGAGACGTGCTGCCCGCAGGAGCTCTTTGCCAGGTCGGAGCCATGACCTCTGTGCTGCTGCTCTCCCAAGTGCCGGCGAGGTCTGGGGAAGGGGCTGGCTCGCTCCAAGGGGCTCGCCGTGCAAAGAGTGGCCTCAGTGCTGGGGTCTGGGCGAGGGAGAAGGACAGATGTTGAATTTTCAAATCTTTGAGTCCCCAGATCTAAGTTCAAACTCTGGAGACAGAACTCCAACCCTTTTCTGAGTGTTTGAGATGTCCAACAAATGATGTACAAAATGCCCATCCCTGGTGTGGTGGAAGGAAAGGCGGCAGAGTGCAGGGAGGTGTGTCTAGAGGTGCCTGCTGCTGCGTGCAGAGCCCCCCCCGGCAGCCCCCAGCCCCGC
>NW_010106806.1:0-17815 GCF_000699245.1 Pterocles gutturalis | reverse complement strand
ATACAATTGGCCTCAGCTCATCTGTCCAGAGAAGTCCTGAACGAGGCTCTTGGGAGCACACAACAGGACAGAAGTGCCAGCCAAGCTTCCCAAACCATTCAGACCCAGGTGGCTGTCATAGGAATCCAAGGCACTGTTGTGCCATGTTTGCATTTCAAACACCAATAGCATGTATCCCACCCCCTTCTTCAGTGAATGCAGCCCACAGGAAACCAAGACATTGTGTAGATGTGGTGCTTAGGGACATGGTTTAGTGAGTTAGGTGGTGTTGGGTTGGACTTGATGATCCTTGAGGTCTTTTCCAACCTTAATGATTCTATGATTCTATGATTCTATGATTGACAGAGCTGTTTTCTTGCATCACACTGGGCCAGTATTACAGCTTCTCTGTCTTTTACCTTCACCAAAGCATTCAGTCTACCAGCAAGAATCTTCATTTGGGGTTCAAATGAGGGAAAAAGGAGGCTTGATACAGTATTTGCCATGTACAATGTATGTGTGAGGAAGAAAAGAGAGACAATTTCTCCTGCATTTAAGGATATAGACTTCGGCATCTGAATTTCTCAATCAGTCCAGTGCTGCTTTTGAACGTGTTATTTTCTGGCTGTCTTCATCTTCAGTGCACTCTTCCTCTGTCACTCTCACTGTCACGAGAATCAATAGATAGTAATAGCATTACATGGGTGGGGGTGTTAGCCTTGCAATAACTTCTGGAGACACAGACACGTGGTTTATTAATTTATCATATATCTCTGACCGTCTCTTTTCCCCTTTGCCCCCTTACCTACCTTCCAGGGCCTCATGCTGAGACTGCACAGCACTGACAGGCTATAATGCACAGCTTTGTTTTACTTTGATTAAATGGTCAGGAAAAGGTTTTCTGTTCCTACAAATATAAAATCACCTTTGATAAATATTACACTAACTTATACAAGGTCTAGGAATGACAAAACCTGCTCCCTGGTTGGCGAGACAGACACATATGTAATAACATTCCCACTCAAAAATTCAACAACTGAAACTGCTGTGTCAATGAGAGTTTTGTCACACAGAAAATGGAAGATTGCTAGTTTCCCCATGAGTGTCAGTTCTTTTTCCTAGCCCTGGAAGAAGCCAACAAAAATGCTAAAAAACTATTTACAGCTGCATTGACAGTATTTTATTCTGTCTTATAGCACAATGCAGTTAGAAGATGAGGGTGGGGACACGACTCCACTACCTTCATACAGGATAAAACAGACGGACTGAGAAGGCAAAAATCAAAGAAGATATGTTACTTGCGTATTTCACAAGCAACAGTTTTTGACATTTAGAGGTATGGACACACTTATATTACCACAGATATCTGTGTAAATGAAACCAGCTTATACCAGGAACCACTGACCAAGAACTCCTAACAGCAACTGCCTGTTGTATACAGTGTTTACTGACCTGTTCCATAAACTGCATTTATTTCTGTTTATCAAGGTTCTTTATGTGAAACTAATTAAAAACATCAAGATCATTGTTTCATAGTCACTAACACACAGACAACAGAAATGTCATTTTCAAGACATGTTAAATAAAACACTTGTTTGCTTTTTCAGCTCTGGCTGCCTAAATCTGCCCTTACTGCAAGGGTACAGGATCAGGCAGACTAGTCAGTATTGCACAGCAGTGAGAATGAATATAGTCAACTCGTTACTGCTTCACAAGTAGCTGGAAGGCTGAAGTTTCTGTTAGAAGAGAAAATAATTACAGCAATATGTTGGAATTGCTAATTTTAACTCTGCCTAGGCCATCCCAAATAATACAAAAATTCTCTTGTGATTTGGAAATTACTACACCTTTTAAGTGAATGAAAAAGGTGATGAAACATTACAAGGAAATAGAGAGGCAGGCACATGTCTTTGTATATGATAGGAGAGTATTTATATCATGTAATCATAATTTGACAGAGAGATATCTATCTGATGCATTGGTTTTGATAAGAAGGAAAGAGGTGATTCTTACTTCAGTGAATAGACAACATGGATACACCCATATTTTGCTTAATTTACAACTTCAAATATACTTGCATGTCTTCTCCTGATAGTTTGTGATACAATTTATAAGTTTCACTTCAGAAACAGCAAATCTGATATTCCCAGTAAATGTTCAGGAGTTTTGTAGTGCTGACGACATAACATATCACTACAAATATTACCTAGCATCACTGCAGTGGCAGTACGGGAGATACAGTATGTGCACAGCTTCCAGCATGTGCAGGTGTCAGAGAGGAAGAGAAGCACAAAAATCCTTTCCTCTTTTGCAGGTTCACATTGTTCCTATTTCCTAAAAGACAGGATTAGGCATGTGCCAGTTACACCAGCTCCTACTGTGCAGGTAAACAAAAAGGATCCTTTAGCTACAGCAGTAAAGGGAGATTCTTTATATTTTTTACTTAGAGAAACATTTTGGAAGAGCTGTCTTGCAAGTAAGGTCAAGGTTGTAAGTGAAGTTAATACAAGTTTCCACCTGTGTTAAGAAGTGAAGACTCACGGGAAATGGAAAAGAATTTTCTTATTCTCTTCCAAAATAAAATCCACCTGGGAGGCCTTCAGAGACTCTAGACAAGGACTAGTGCTTCATTCCTGTAATGTGGCTAGAAGTATCCCATCTCGTTTCTACAGCATGAAGAGGTAACATGCGCAGATCCTTTACATCTTACGTTATTTAGAACAGATTAATTTGAAGCTTCCTTGTTCACCCTCAAGTTGCCTAAGGAGTTCCATATTCACAGTTATGTATTTGTAAGCAAAATATTTTAAATTATATCAGTAGCATACCAGCTGACGGGTGCTTTATGCCCTGTTCATATAAAAGCCCATTCAACTAACTGCATTTCAGCCTTTGAGGACGGTAGGAAGGGAGGCTTTAGTTGATGAACTGTGGAGAGCTACCACTGAGGAATCCCTGAACACATCTCTAGCAATATAATTTTCATGTTCTTTTTTCAGCAGACAGCAGCATGGTCAGTAGAGAATACAGGAAAGAGTTTCCCAAAGCTCACTAGGCTTCTCTTTTCTACATCTATCAGTAATTTGTCCACAGTAAGCCCTTGTACTTGACTATAGACCTACCAGTATGGGTTTGCTCTACTTAGTTTAGATTTTCCATAGTTTTTCACACTAGCTGTACTTTTTATGTCCCAAGAGGATGCTTTGAAAGTCCCACCCTGTACAACATCACCTGCAGTTCAAAACTCAAGAGTTTTCTCCTGGTGCTTAATTTTTTCCTTTCACTTTCTCCAGCCAGAATCTCCCTTCCCATCAGCAAGGCTGTCAAGTCCATCATCACGCATATGTATTATTCTCAGCTGAACTGTGTCTTTGGCAGTCAGGTGGCAAATAAAAAGGTATGGCCTAGAGAGGTTTCTGCTTTTGTTCTTGTTTGCTTGTGAAGAAGAGGAGAAAGAAAGTGATGTTTCTTCTCTCTTTGTAAGACCCAGGTGAAGAAATAATTGTGGAAATTCTGTATCTACCAATCTGATATTTTTTCTAAGAAAGACTGTTCTGTAATATGTTCACGTAACCCAATTATAACATTGGGTTTATCTTTGTATGTGTATTTCTTCCTGATGGCAAGCTAATCATTGCTCTCCGGACTTATGCAAAGCAAACTCTTGGACAAATCTTGCTTGAGGATTTTACCAAATGATATCTGTATTTTAACAAGCCCATGATCCGACAGACAACAAAGCAAACAAGAAAAGCTCTGCTGGAGCCAGACTCTCTCTGGGCTTTTCAGCTGTTTCTGTACATAAAACGATTGGTACATATGTATACATTCATGCACAGGGGAGAGAACAAGTTCAGATTTAACTGTCAATATGCATATGTCCATACCACAGGACACAATTTGTTGTTAATAAAAAAAGCAAATAAACATGATTTTGTGAGTTTACTTTTCATTATAAAAGCCCAATAAACACAAGTGGTGGCTTTCTCCTAATCTGCTTTCACCAAATAACCTCAACATAACTTATTCTACCCACTGAAAATTTTCAGTTTATCAGTTTAAAATTGATCACTCTTTTCTTGTTTACTGTTGCAATAATGGTTCTGTGGCTGAAAGAAAAGAGGTTTATTCCTTTAAATAAAAGGAACACAGACATATTAATGTTAAGATATTTCCCTCATATTGTAGAGTTATAAAAATGGAGAAGGAAACTGTTGGAGGGAAGGAGTTGCCACTCTGCAAATTTCTGTAAAACAGAAGAAACAATTCCACAGAGTATGGCTACCCAGTTCTGGCAATTTCTGCCTGCTTTTATTCCAATTACATTTTACTGGATAAAACTGTCTTCTACTACACCTGCATCTCTACTTGTCCTACTAAAGCAGTATCCTTCTGGTTGCAACATTAAGTTTCGGTGAGGTCGCTGATAACTCAAGGTGTTGAACACCTCACTTAGATTATGATCCGAAATATACTGAGATAAGTCATGTGTTCCCCTTACCAGAGTACCTTTCACATCACAGTTCCCAGGGCAGGCCCTTTTTCCACCAGGTGATCTGTTATACTCTACACCATTTGCACACTTGGCTGTTCAGAAATCACGTTGCTGACATGTGGGTAGGAAATTCCCTTATACCTGAGGTGTACACAACTGCACACTGCTGGCTAAGGATTTTCCCCCCTAAAGTCAGAGATGACTCTTCCAGCAATATCAATGGGAGCTGGAATGGATCCGTTGGTCAGCATACCATGACCCTCAAAACCAACCGCATTTGTAAGCTGCTAAAGTTGAAAACTTCAGAGGGGAAAAAAATTACACATGCTAGCACAGCCATAAAAAATTTTCAGCTATTCAAGTGAGTTCCCTCCAGGTATCTCTCTCCAAAAATATCTCTTCTACTCTTTGTGGACTTTTATAAATATCTTTGTAAAACAGCAGTAAATTTAAGGACAGCATTAGAAAGAGCAGTCCCCCACTGTTAAGCATCTGATGCTTATTTTCCATGAGTCCAGCAGGGGTCATATGAGGGACAGTGACTTTTTTTATATACTTTTTTGCTCCATTCCCTCACTTCTCCAGGGGCAGCACAGCCACAGAGGGACATGGTGGTAGTTGGAAAAGCTCCAAGGAGCCTGGGTCATCCCCTGGGCTGCAGTCCATGATACAGAGTGGTAAAAAGTGCACTGTCCCTTCACCATACAAGCCTTGCTGCAATTTGGCTTTAATGATGCCAGCTCAGGACTTCAGGGACAAGCAATTCCACACAACCATGGTGCTCTAGCAATGTACCTTGTCTGCTGCTCCACCTGTGTAATATTTTCCCCATGGTGAAATACAACAAGCTGAACTTACTGCCTTACCCATTGGGAGCTCCTGACTGTCGAATGTTCAATGTCATAATCCTAACACTGTGTGGAAAAGGGTCTGGATATTTAAAAAGTCTTCCCAAAAGTGTTTAAGTAGGTCAGCCTCTTACCTAGATGAGGCATCTCCTTCACTTTGCTACAGAGCAGTCATTACGCTCCACTTTCAAGCACTGTTTTACCATTTAAGCTACTTGGCTGCATCACCTAATACATGCCTGGCCTTTAACTGTTTGTCTCTGGCCTTCTACATCATTGGTTTGGCCTTGCAAATGCAAGCTCAACGCCCATTGAGTTTATCTGAGCGGAGGATCTCCAGTATCTTACAAAAGACACATGGTGCAAATCATCCTTAGGCCTTTTTTATAACCCTTTTCCTTCTTTGTTGCCTACATCTTCTGGCCTCTCTGTTCTTAAAGTGATACCCCTGAAGGGAAGTGAAGGTTTTCTGTAATATCTTGACACATGCACAATGCAGGTGTAGTTCTGCTTGATGCTTGTCTCTGCCTGACTGTTGCTTTACTGCATAACTTGTATTTTGCTGCATTCTTCAGCAGTCCACAGTCCATCAAAATTAGTTAAAAAAAATTAAGTTCCTCTCTGCAGTTCAGGTGGTGGAAATTGGTTTTAATTCCCTTTTCTAGATTTTAGGAGTTAATAATCAAACTTCTACAGAAGGTCTACCCCACATAACTTTATTCCCAAACACTGAGGCTTAAGTTTGCTTTGAAACATCACGTGCATCTATTTTATTTTACATTTATTTTGATATTATTTTGAGAACATTTCTTTTAATTCTAATAATCACTTGGTGTAATTTTTTGCACTGTATATATTTTCTTTTGTTCCCATCACCCAAGTAGCTGTTTAGCATTTAGCTACAAATTTGCATCTGTTTGATCTCAGGTGTCTTTCTGCCTAAAGAATTAATGGTGCTTTTGATACTATATACTCCAAAGGTGTATTGTTTTCAACAACTCTTTTGACCTACTTGTTTCCATAATGTTTGAGGTTTCTGTCAATGTGATTTCTCTTTATCATTTTTCTTCCCTTCCCTTTACCAGAGGCGGATTTTCTTATAACAACCTATTTCATTTCAGTTAGTAAAACTCCCTTTATTTTTTAATTTTCTTAGGTTATTGAAGTCCCCAAATTCCAAAAACATTAATTTTACATTTTGTCAAATAGAAGGAAGTTCAGTAGATTCAAACAGAACTAGACTGAATAATCTTACCTATGTAATGTCCTTTTTCCTTCACTTTGAAAAATTCAGCAACTGTGCATGAAATTCTTGTTTCTGTGATAGGTGGAAAAGAAAATTAAAGTCTTATTTCATTAGATCTGAAATATAAAACTATGTCACTTTTCAAAAAAATAAGAATTATTCAAACCTCTATATAAGTAACATGCAGACACTCCTGATCCATCTAGTAGTAATTTTATTTTACAAAGAAAGACCCCAATCTTGCAATCCAATCTGAACAGAAGAGCCCTTTCACTTCCTCTGAAAGCCAGTGAATCTATTAGCAATAGGCTTACAGAGGTGTCCCGGCACTAAAAATACCAACAGGTGCATAGTAAGATCTTAAAAAAAAAAATAAAAAGGTACAGAAAGTGAATTGCCATTTAAATAATTTAATGTCAGGTCAATTTAGTGTCTATAACACCACCCATTATAATTTAAATGAAATAAGCCAACAAAATTGAAACATAATTTTGATTTACAAAACAATCCAAGAATCGGGATTTCTGTCCCATGGAACAGGAAAAGGTCGCTTTGGGCAAGGTTCAGGCTACGCATTCTAAAGGACCGCTGAATTTGTGGGAAAATTATTAATCTCTACAAACTCTGTCACATGTTCAGAGATGTGCTGAGTACCGCATTGTTTCTGCTTCCTAACAATACCAAGTGCGTGTGCTCACAAAGCGGCAAAAGGCCTAATTTCACATCTGTACATACAGCACGTGCACCAATAGAGAATGAAAGTTGTGATTGCTAATTTCAGTTCTTCAAAAAGAGACTATTTCACTGAAAGGCAGAATAGCTTCATAGTCAATACAACATGTTTTTAATAATTATACGGTGTTATAAATACACCAAAAAGTCAATGTTCATATTCAGGTTAGTACACTGGGGTAAAGTTTGAAGATTTGCTTTCCAGGTTATATCTCAGAGATGACTGCATTTGGGTTCAAAAGCAAGCTCATTTTCAAATTAGTTTTCATAGAATATGAGAGCAGTTTCACTAAGTTTTAGCTGACATGGGATCCAACCCAAACTCAGAATCAGTACTTGCAGTATGAATCCAGTGCTCCTCAGAATTAACACATATTTGAAAGCTTGGTTACTGTCTATTCTAACTAAACAGACTATAAACAATTATGAAATTATAAACTATTAAAAATGATCACTTACCAAATATAGAAAGGTTTCTATAAACAACACAGTGATTTTGTCTGAAAAGAACAAATGTTTAGGAAATGACTGCAAACAAAACTGACAAGTACAGACTCAGAATAAGAACTCCTGAGCTATCTCAAGCTAATTTTGTAAAACACTGTCCAATTTACACAGCAAGTTTAGGAAGCTGTTAAATTAGCATTTTAGGATCCCCTGGAAATCTCTCCTCCAACACTAGCCTCAGCATTAGCTCAAATACCTTTAACAAGAGGAAAACCATCCTGTATACACAGTTGTACTGCCAGCAGTGAGACCACTCACGCAGTTGAGTAAAGCTGAGCAAGCACAGCAGCTCTTTGCTAAATCATCGCCTGTATCTGTAATTGTTAACGTTTCAGAGGTGGCCACATTGGACAGAGTCTAGTTTATTTTATAACTTCTTGGTATCTACACTAAAATAAATAATCACTAAAATAAATAAAGAGAAAAGCAAGTATTGTTATGGCATTACACCATCATGCTTCTACAATTATTTGGAATGTTTATAATTTAACATTAGGAGTTAAGGTGGGAAAAGTGCAGAAATTGTTATCAGACACTGTCTTAGAGGGAAAACTTATTTTAAATATTTGAGAATTGTTCTTTCTTAACAAGACAATTTTATCCTTATAAATTGTTGCAATTAAGTATTTGTTATCTCTTCTGCACCACTGATTAACAAGCTAAAATTGCAATGGTTAAGGCTATGAAGAATTGGACAATCCATGTTCATATGGACTTTTACTATGTCTTTACAAATGATTGAGAATGTTTTCTGATTTATACTTTAAAAAAAATAAGTTTAAACTGCTTGACAAATATTTCATTGTCCTCATACAGCTCACTGCTGCCACTTGTTTGGAAAAATGAAAGGTAAGTTGAAAAATGCACCTTTTCCATTTTCATCTCTAATTGAATTCTCTCTTGACCCCCTTATTCCCCATGGCTGTATTTCAGGTTTTGATGATAAGAAAAAGAATTTTGTATTTGGATAATACAATTTTCTCACTTGCCTTCAGCGACCTTCAGCTCAATCTCCTCTCCCCAGAGAGACTGTATATTATAGAATTGAATCAAATTCCTTATTCATAGAAAAAAAGTTCCAATTTAATCTGAATATTCAGCATTTTACACTGGTCAGGGTGATGGATGGCAAATTGAAATGCTTTTGGTTCAGGTAATCAAATGGTAGAATTCAGACTTGTATTGAAAAAAATAATGAAGTCTATTCAATATTCTCATAAGGTGCAAAAAATGCACATTACATGGTAGGACTGGGGCTTTTTCTTATTACCTAACCAATAACATCTCCATTGCAAAAAGCATAGTAAAACATTAAGAATTTATGTTGGTTAGAATATGTGAAAAGCAGCCACTGTTGAGGGAAAATGTGGACATCTTCCTAAGAGTGCTCAAATGAACGAGTACAAAACTGGGGGGGAAACAGATCTGTTCCCAGTATGTACCTGCATGTTCAATGCTGGCTTACTGAAGCCTTTTAATATGTTTTTAAATGCTTTTAAAGAAACACAACCTTTTTAATCACTTCAAGTCATTCGATATACTAAACTACTGTAATGCTTCATCTCCATTTCCAAAAGTTTTGTCAAGTGACATTATCAGGTATCTCATTATTTCCAAAGGACTACCGGTTTCATTTTGGGAAACTGTCCTGCTGCTTTTGAAGTTCAACCCCAAAACAACTGATTTAAACAACTTCAGCTTGGCACCACCCTAGTGATGCAGCATGCTTGGACACTTCGACAAGATGTCTCCAGGAAAACATGAGGATAATGATGCTGCATAAATATGGCTTGATTTTAAAACTCCATGAACTCCTTTCTTCCCTTCTAGAGCTGCATGGAATTACCCTCGTTGGTTTTTAAATACCATATTAAAGTTATTTCTTTTCTATTTATCTGAAGCATTTAAGTCACAGGAAATGCTTAACTGTAGGCACCACTGGGATTTAATGAAAATTGCAGCGCAGCAACCTAAATGTTAAGGCACTGTGTTAAAAATGTAGTCGTAGGCTGCCTTTACTGACTGTACTATAACTTGTGCAAAAGGGGAAGCCTCCTCCATGGTTATGCTCTCACCTCACACATATGTACCTGCCGCACAGCCATGATCCAGGCCAGGCTGATGAGGGGAACTCCACTTCAGAGTCACTTCCCCACACCTGCCAGATGTGAAGTGGCCTTCACAACCGAGGGAGAACATTTTTCCCTCCTCCACATCAGAAGCAGCTCACAGGGACAGTGTTCAGACTCAGCTTTCCTGTGTGGAAAACTTTCCTGCATGATGCTGGCCATTTTACCTGGTTATTTATTTTCTGTAAGTGACCTGTCGATGGAGGTTACCTTAACAGCTTGTGCAGTTTCACAGTCACAGGGTAAAGACGGGGTGCGAGGCATGTGGAAAAAGTATGCACAGAAGCACTCTCAGGAACAGGGTAAGTGCTCAGACTACCAAGGAGAATGGCTACATTAGAAACATCTACCAGTAGAAGCAAGTTCTTAATATTGAACTAACGCTTCCAAATTAAGAAACATTGGCAGGAAATGGTCAATGCTAGCAAGAACAACAACTTGTGATCCACCAGCACAGCCATGGGAGAAGAGCTGAACCTAGAGAGACACACAAATGCATTCATTTCAGTCAAGCCTCGGATAAAAAAAAAAAAAAAGAGATGGCATTTTTCCAACCTAGCCCTGCAAGAGCGATTTAGGAACCAAACATTACATGGCATCACTGTATTGGTGTAAGGGCAGTTCTGCAATGGAAGGCACTACCAGGTACACTTAAGAATAAAAAAGTAGAGCTCAATTACTGTTCCCAGATCCCTTACATCTTCAGGACTAGCAGGAATAGAAGTCATTAAAATACATTATTTTATAGATTAAAGTGAACAGATACCAAATAGATACACAATGGAATAAAGTGTGGGGTGTTTTACATAATCAGAAACACAAAAATGAATGTAAGATGTCATAGAACAGGAATTAAGCACGTGATTTTGAAGTAATTCAAGTAGAAGCTTACACTTTGTCCGGAATAAGATGGGAAATAAGTGCATACTTCTGACTAACCTATAAGCTGCATTTCAAGGTCCAGAACGCTAAGGACATTTGCTGCATGTGGTTACTTCTGCTGACATTTATTTGGAACTTCTTTTGTGAACACCTCTGTGGGAGTATAAAAAGTGTAAGACACACATGTGACAGAAATTCGTACAACGTAGTACAAAAGGAAATCAGAGAAATGTTTTAATTTTGTTGAAAAGTTGCATTTGGATCTTGATCCTTCCAGAAGAGTTGTTAGTACCCTTCCTTGTAGAAGGGCTAGGTACAGAGTTAGGACAGTGAGGCTAAGTGAAGAGGTGCTTAAAAGCCAGGAAACACCTACATTAAAATACTAATACAATCTGGTTTCACGTTTCCATGAGGACTATTCCGAAAGACTGTGTTAGCCTGTGGACACTAAGCCCCATGGAGGAACTTTCACAACCAAGGGATACCAACAGGCTCTTCCAGAAGGTGTTTCAGACCAGGAACCCAGCTCAAACCCAGAGAAGTCTGCATCACCCAGATAAATTTAGTCCCTGCAAATGCTCCCCATACATTCAAATTATATTTTCCCCAGGACCATGAGGGACATTATGCAAGCTTTGTCACCTTTCAGCTTGCACTTTTCTCATTTCCATAATAGTCCCATATTCTTCTAACGACCCAGATCTTTAATGAGCTCAAATATTGGATCTATATCTTGGCAGTTGCTGACTGTTGTCACATTCACTTCTCTTTTCAGCTGACAGTATTAAAAGCTAAACATTAACTACAGGGACTATTTCTCTAACCTTGTCTCTGGGACAGAATATTTAGTTGGATACAGTATAGTCCATCACAGCTGCAGTCTATTTGATAAGTGCTTCTTAAAAGCCAGACTACCTGTCTGCTGGGTACAGTGTCTCACTGACGACTGGGGGAGTTGGGGGCTCTTAAAAGGAGTAACTTGGCTCAAGGTAGCCATCTGGTAGCATGCCTCAAGTGCCTTCTTCAGAGAGAAGGACAAACATCCTTGTGACAGTGTGCAAAATACTCTGGCCTAGCATTCAAAGGGCTTTTGTTCTTCCTCTGTATGCTAACCCCAACAGCCGTGGAGGGGAGCGGAGGCTCCCATGTTAGCTGGCACACCACGTATTAGTTGCTGAAATGCTCTGTCTTGTTCACGGTGAATGTAAGCCAGCTTGGGTAGCAATTTAATAAAGCAGCTGAAGCTAATGCCATTTTTTGGCACCACATAAGAGAGTTTGTTGTAAGGTCACATATATGCATATAAGGGGTCATGTACCAGCAAATTTTCAGGAAATAGTAGACATGCACATTATTAGACTGAATTGCTGTCTGGCTCCAATATCTAAAATATGTAACCAACTTTTAACCCTAAGTCTCAGCGCTCTGATGCATTTAAATCACAAAAACATGTAGGTTTTTTGTGTCTTAAATTAAGTTTCTGGGGTAGAAAAAGTGTATCAAGAATGTAGCACCAGATCCTGTACAGAAATACTTCAAGAGCAACACTGCTGGAATTAGTGCCGCTACTGACACAATATTTAGATTAATAAACACTTCTCGAAATCTGAAATTGCTTCTAAAATCTTGATTTTAAAGAAATTAATCTGAGGCTCTTATACATTTTTAATTAGAATTTTTGAGCCATTAATTTTATATTTCCAATACTTTCCTTGCAACCACAAGGGCTCTTTTTAACATACACATTTAATGGAAGATAATATTATTTCATAATCATGGGAGTCTGGAGCTGGAGCTTTATAAGAAAAACACTAAATCTTATTAAACTTGTGATAAAATTATTGGTGTTGGCAACCTTGCAGACATATGCCTAGAGCTGCACAGTGTTTTCCTCCTTTAACTACTGTAACTAAAAGGACTTTAATGAGAGCAAAAGAATGTGGCTCTGTCTGCCCAGAATCTTTTGGAATTTTCACTTTTCCCTAATGAAAATGAAAACAAATACTTTTTTTTTTTTTCTGCAAGATTTTATGGACGTCTGAACTGACTTTTATAATGAAGAAGGATTAGCCAAACTCAGGGAAATGATAAATGTGGTTTGTATTAGTGTACTAATTAGCTCATAAATTTAGAAATAGTTAATCTTTCAGTTTTGCTGAATGAAAATAGTGGTCAAATCACAGATCAGATCCTAGAATTGGAGTAATGCAGTGGTGAATTAAAACCCCCCGACCATAGGTGTCTGACCCCATAGGATTATGAAAACTGGAAATTTTGCTACTGGCTTTGAAGACCACAAGGTGAATTTAGCCAAAGTTGTAAAATATTACTTGAGCAGCCAGACACTTAACAGATAATAATTTAAAAAAACCTGATTTATTAGGTGTGGGCTTCTCATTGTGTTGTAATCCAACGATTAACCATGTTAATTATTTTTAGTTCAGTGAGCTAATTAGAGCACTGGTAGCTAGCATAATCCTATATTTTACTGCAGTTTCCACTTAATGTGTATATATATGTACATAGATATTAGAAGACCATGCCCTAGAAATATACATGTTATTTCAGAAACAGTTCTGGGTGCCAAGTGATAAAAATATACTTGTCCATCACACAATTTACACTTCCTTAGAGCTGTCCAAGTAGAAAATGAGTAGAGGTACTACCTGTTTTACCCTGCCCCCTTGATCATCTGGTGAAGACTGCTCTGATGCAACACGGAGCAACGTGTATTCTATCCCAAACCATGTTTAAGTCTCAGTTCTTCAGACTGGGTCCTAGCCAGGTGGTGGAGATGCAAGAGCCAAGCACCCGGGCACGGTTCATGGTATGGCAGCAGACAAGTAGCTGGCAAACATTGCAGGCTGCTGAATACAATAGCTCAGAGTCTCCTCTCCCCTCTAATGGTTGCAGGAGGACAAGCTTAGAAGAGAACTGGGCTTGGTAACACGCAACATGGAGAAGGAATAGACTCCCATTCTCACACCCCATAAACATCCTCATGCACACCTTGTTAAACACCACCCTAGAGACTGCATTTCAAGTAGTTTTCCATAAACTCCATGTGACCTGGCTACAATGCTAGATAAAACAATCAGATAAATTACAGCACTAGCAACATGTGAACATGGGATTAGAAGATCAGGGTGACATAATGAGGAACCAGCCTTCACATCTGGACTGCTGTAAACATTGTGCAATCCAAGGCCCTGTGTTAAAAAACCATCACACTGATAGTAATACAGTAAAACGTACAAGAAATGTTCATTGCTAGCTCTGGAGTGTGAATTAATCTAAAACCATGATGGCAAACAACTCACAAATTTCTTCTTTGCCTTGTAGTGCACCTGCTCTTACAGTAGCTACATTTTATACTCTCTTCTTTTGTTCCAGAAATATAAATATTCCCACATTAAACCAACTGCTCATGTAAAGAGATAGCCAGGGACAAGGCCTTAGTCTAACTACACAGTGTGATAAGGAGGAAATAAAATGTGTCTGCAAGTACAGAATGTTTAAATGCCTGTACTCATGACACAAACGGCCAAGTTACAAAGCAATCTGTAATTGTACCTCCGACTTGCTCTTAAGGAGTTGGGCATCAGCAAGCTATTAACCAGATCCTAGATTGCTGCAGTATTCCACCCCAAAGTGGTAGGAGACAGAGAAAATTCATGCCTCAAGTCTCAATATCAGGCTCATCTGAGAGCGTTACTGGCTGCCGAACATGTGCACCAAGTCAGCATTGCTGACATTTTTTTGTCTGCATATGATGCTACTTCTGGAGGCCATATGATCTGCAGTTCACCATCCTAGCTCTATTTTCGGTAAGCTGCTGCTAGAAAGGATGAAGAGGCATGATTAGCTGGTATGGGTGGGTAGTTTAAGGGATTCCCAGTTATTACCATTTTCTTAGCCTTTCCCTTCCGTTTAACTGAGGCTGCATAAGGCACCCAAAGTCCTCTCCATTCCCTCCCCAGAATAATACCAGGACTAGCAATTTTTGTTTGAGTGACAGAATGCGAGACCTTATCTTTCACTAAGTGGAAAGCAACAACCTGTAAAATGTGGTTATGTATACCTCAGATACTAATTTAAATTTTTATCAATTAGTGGAGAGGAACAGGCCCTTTTAAATGTGACCTAGGTTAGATGTCTCCCTCAGGATAACATTGATCAGGCCTTAGAAACGCCACTTTACTCCCACCAAGCACAGAGCGAGTGTAGACAACTCTTTCATACCCAAATGTCTATGTTGTACACAGCCAAGGCTATCAAGGAAAAAGGCTCGCCCTTGTTCTGAAATGCTGATTGGGAATGAGAATATTCTCAATGAACACAGCTGCCCTGTGCCACTGTAACAGTGACAAATAATGGCAAAGAAGGACTTTGATATTTAGTCATCAGTGTATATTGGCAGTATTGCTAATATTGCCTTGTGTGTCAAGACCAGTAAAACAAGGTCAGATACAAGCTGTACGCAACAGAGCCAACAAGAACAGGAAGCTACTGTGGCTCTTCAGTTTCTGCACTGAGGTTAGTACCTCCACGCAGTGCATGGAGGGAGGTACTGCACTACAAGGACATACTAGTGTGGGTTTACCAACTCCACTGCACTGTGCAGTTAGGGCCAAGCCCTCCTGTTAGTAATTGGAATGAGTTACACCAACACAACACTCTCTTGCACTTGTTAAACAGACCCCTGCCTTACCTGAAGTGTAGTCTGCATCTTTTACCACAACAGTAAGCGTGACACCATCACATTAACTTTCAGATATCAGCTGGATATTGCACACTTGGTACTTTTATATTTAACAATTATTCAATGGAGTTTTAAAGGAGCCCATCCTTAAACCAGGTAGGTACATTTCACATAAATTGTAACACACTGAAACAGATTTCCGTCTTCCATACATTGAAAGCAACACAGAAAAGGTACAGCTTCTGTACTTACCAAGCCAGCAAGAACATGGAAATAGTGGTCAAAAAGGAATTTCAAGTTTCAATTCTTGGTGGAAGATCTGAACAAAGAGGTTCAATTTAAGTATTTTTCCACTTTTGGACAAGTTTGGGCTAGTATATCTCTACAAGCACACATCCCTCCATAGATACATGGCTGAGGAGACCTGATCCATCCAGAGGTGTGTTCACGGTATCCTTGTCCATTGCACCTTCTGTTTAACAGAATACATGTGGAACTGATTCCTCTCTCATAACAATTTTAATCATGTCAAGCTCTAATGAAGACAGAATTAGAATCTCTCTGAATGTACTCTAGCATGCACAAGAGAATACTGTGACTGTGTACATTTCTCAGAGGTGGCTTTTTTTCATTTCTTTTTTCTTGTTTCTCCCGTTCCTCTGGGAGATCTCATTGCCAGTTTCAACAAAGGGCATCATCTCTCGGCAGATGATATCCAACTCTACAACTCTGTCAGCTCACTCTCTGATCCCCTTCTTGCCACCTGTCTTCAACGTGTCAATCAACAGATGGCTACACCATCACTAAGGAATGCTTCAAAGGCATTCAAAATGTTTTAAAAGTCCTCTTTGTTCCATGTCTGTGGCTCTGCTATCAGTCTTCTTAATTCAGCCCTTCAGTTCTCAGCCAAAAATCTTGCTGCTATGTGTAACACAGGGTTTTCGTTTTCTTTTCCCCCACTTTAAAACTACTTCCACAATATTTACAGATTTAGCCATACTTTGATATCTGCTTCCTCTGTGTTATGTTGAATGTTTCACTCCACTTTAAAATACTGCCATATTGTCCACTTTGGTTTTCTAAAAACATATTTTCTAAACTTCACCAACCAACAGGCAGGAAAGAGAGTAGTACTCTGCTTTGAAAAGTTGAGACTCCCTCAAAAACTTTCAACACTGCACAGGTTTTCTTGAATGCGGAATCTCATTTTAAGACTTGTGAAAATATATTTCAATGTCTACAACAGTAAGGCAAAGCCCTCTGATATACTTAAAACTGTATCACTGTTTTTGTCAGAATATTTTGAATATTACAAAAATATAACTGTCTTGATCTGTACTAGATCTCTTTCAGGGCATCTAGCCTTTTTTAGCTCTGTGCCCTCTCTTCAAGCCCCCAGAAATAAGAAAGAAAGTCCATTCCTTCACTTACCCTATTTTAATCTTGTCTGCATTTTTAGGCCTTCTCTTCAAACTACTGAAAGATCTAAATTATATCATCTGTAGTACAGCTTCAGTAGTAACATTTCAAGGATTTGTCCTAATAACCCATCATAAATCTTTGGAGCATGTCATAGTAATGGAAAAGAACGTAAAAGGAATAGACCAAAGTGCAGTATAGCCACATAAGGAAAACAGAGTAGTGGCAGCAGGGTTCTCATGTAAAAACACAAATGACTTGCTGATGTACAAAATACCAAGGAAGGAAATCATATGAAGGTGAGGCTCTTATATGTTAAATCCCATGGACACATCTACTTAGGGAGCCTTGCAGCAGTGCCTGTGAAAGCTGACAGCCACAAGTTTCCAGTGCATGCTACCCAGTGCAAAAAGGGGCTGCAAACAGACTAGCATACACTCTTCTTTTAATAATGGGATTATCTTTTTATTTTCTACTGCCTCCACTTCCCCTTGCATCCCCTCATCTGTAATCCTGTGACAGTAATGGCAACTACAGCAATTATTTGTGTAGAACTAGTACGTGTTCTCCTTCAACAGGATTTAGCACCTGGAACAAGCAAAGGTAAGCTCACGTACTTTGCCAGCTCCCCAGAAAACCAGTCAGGGAGGTGCCCACAATGGGCCACAGGTCAGAAACGGCGGCCTTGTCACAACTCCCCGCCAAGTTCAGCAGAGGTGACAGCACTGGGGAGGCCCTGGGACCAGGGGGACACGGCTGCGGCAATTCGGCAGCCGCACACATCCCAACCCGGAGCGCAGGGCACCGGCCCGACGGCAGAACCCGCAGCTCTTGGGGCGGGAGGCCCCACCGACCAGCCCGCGCGCCTCCCTGCCC